>NW_017722844.1:0-58633 GCF_001865875.1 Lupinus angustifolius
ACCCACCTCTCTTTCCTGGGAACTAGCCTGATATATATCAATTGATTACGACATAATTCCGGTATAAGTTTTATTGAAAATCTTACTTTAAAAAGTGTTATTTGATTGTAAGACTTTCAATGACAAATGATGATTCAAGGATATTCAACCTTGAATCGGATGGACGAAAGCAATTAAATTCATTTTAAATCGAAATTTTTATCCTCGCGTAAAAATTTATTTCGTAAGTATAATAATTATCGCCAGTTAACTAATTGACGTTATATTGGCATAATGGAGAGTTCGAGAGGAGATCGGATCAAGTAAGCTCACCTGTAAACAGAGAAGCTAGCGACCCGACACACTCAAGAGAGGGAGAATACATTGTGACATAGTGGTGTCCGAATATGACACCCGGATATCCTAAACTATCTCAAAAGTTTGGAGTTATATTTGTGTATTAAGAAAACTCGTACTTAATCAATTATTTTGTGTGCCTGGATTTTGTACGGATACTTTCTTAAGTTGTATGTTTAGGATAACTTAAAATATCAAGTATTGTGGAGGCTATCCATGAAGAAACACCACTCGAGAAACTAAAATGCATTGGGATTGAAAACAGTAGAGAGTTTCGATCTGGTAGCCCAAAAGGGTGAGGAAAATGGTCCTGGTAACAGGACCACCTCGCCGGGGCGAGCCCGCCTCGCTTGGGTGAGGGAGAAAACATCGTGACACACTATTGTCCGAATATGCATCTGGACCTCCAAACTCCCTCAAAAGTTTGGAGTTGCCTTGGGTATTAAGAAAGCTTGTACTTAATCAATTGTCTGTTTGTTTGGATTAAATACAACAATATTTCTTTTACAGATTTATGTTATGTTTATATATATAAATACCATCTTTACTATTGAATTATAATGTTTGAATAATTATGATGAGAATGATATGTATGTGATAATTATTAAATTCAAGGTTTAAAAACATGTGATATAAATGAGAAATATTTTCCTTGAGAAAAGTAATTAAAATGATAATTACGCTCTTCTTGCTTGAGCAAGACAGCTCTCGCTTGAGCGAGATGTGTATAGAGAAAACGAGTATTTTAGCTCGGCACGAGACAGATCTCGCTTGAGCTAAAATAGGCACCAAGAGAACTTATTGTTTTCTCGCTTAAGCCACAAATGCCTCAAAAATGGATGTGCCCTCGCTTGAGCGAGACAGCTCTCCCTTGAGCGAGAGGGCTCCAAACAAACACAACTTCTTTTTAAGTCGTCAGAACGATAACTCTCATATATACGAGAGCCTAATGGCATGTTTTCTATCAAGAAGTTGTAAAGGTAAATAACTATATGAAATTCTTGAAAGTAATAAAAGTAAGGAATTACTTTGTTAAAGGCGAGGGCATGAGGGCCCGTTTTTGGCGTTTTTGGCGCCCGAGCGACCGTATTTCGCCCGGGCATGGACCAGACATGTATTTTGACCAATTTTTGATAGATTTGTCACTTGAGCGACAGTCCCTTGCTCGGGAGAGAATCAGGATGAGAATTGAGTCTGTTTTGATGAGTTCGTCGCTTGAGCGACAGTTTCTCGCTTGAGCGAGAGACATACTATATTTTTTATTGTTTTTGATTGTTTGATTGCTTAGGAAATAGCCCTAGCTTGGGTGTTAAATGTATTTACACTTGGGAAAGACCATGACTCAGATGATTGAGTCTGGGGCCCAAAATTGACAAAATTATACAAGTACTTTTGTTCTTGCGCCAATTTAGGGCAAGGTTTCCGACTGTGATGTCGTGATTAGGGCAATGCCCAAAAAGGATTACATGATAACATGTAACGAGGTCATATGACCGTAAGAGGCCTGGCCATGTGGTCATTCAGGATATTCAACGATGGTTCATAGTGGTAAGGATATTATTCCTTTTTACGCGATGACGTAAGATCGGGTCCCACATGAAGCATTCCTTTGGGAGATGTCTTAGGTTTGGTCGATCATATAAAAGAATGATTAAAATATTTAATTGGCTAACCTCGGTTAGTGTGCATACTCATTATGGGTAATGAAGTAGTGGAGATAAAATTTACGGGAGACGAACGAGCCACAACATGTTGAGAGGGACGATGATGGCTGTGATTCATCAGCAAAGTCTTGAGGGTGAGTCTAGGTGAGACAAATCCCTTGTATTCCTGGATAAGGTATTATGTTGGATCATATAGTTCTCACAGTGCAGACTAGACGATCTCTAACAACCCCTCTTTGCAATCAGGATCAATGAGAGGGATGCCCAGAAAGTGTTTGATACGATACCGTCCTGAAATGGAGAGTTCTTCGGAACAGATCGATCATATATCATTGAGAGGAATAATTTTGGTGCGTTAAAATCACTTATGAGACGTGTACTCTTTGTTATTTCCGAATAGTATATTGGGAGGATATTAGTGAAAGGATGGATGAAACAAGCATAACATTCATACATTGAGATTGTGGACTTTGATCCTCATAATCTGAGATTATAACAGCATTCATCATTGTGCATTTTTATATGTGATGTATATATTGTGTTTATTATGTGTGTCTGTCTGGATGTGATATTCCATGTTGTCAATGAGTAATATTCATTATATGTCTTACTCCCTCTTCTTTCTATTTGTCTTCTATTCGCGTTTTACTCAGATGGATCGCTCGGTCAGGATTCGGAGTTACCATTTTTCAATGTCCCAGGAGGGGGCAAGGAGTAGTGATGGTCATAGATAAACCTACACAGGCCCTTGTGCCTTAGAGATAGAGATGGTGTGTGATGGATCTTTCATGCGCTTTCCCTACCATCACGAGGAGTTGAGCTTCCTTTACCCTGCCACCTCGTAGACCGACACTTGTTGTGCCGTCGACCCAGTTTGTGACCCCTCAGGGGCCAAATGTTGTAGGGCCTTCCAAGAGGCGACGAACTTGGGATGATGCGATGAGTTCCCCAGTATGGAGGACAGCATCCCGTCGGACGATGCTAGACCTCCAGGCGGATGCAAGGGTGGTGACTCCCTTGCAGCATTCGCCCTATGTTATAGAGGAGGACTACGTGGAGTTCATTAACATTGAGGACTCCATTGAAGTTGTCAACCTCTCCTCTGACTCGGAGATAGAGAAAGACCCAAGCAAGTGTTCTAGCACACCCGCAGACACTAGCGCTAGCCGTTAGGAGCTGTTTCCATTTCTATTTTGCTTTTTGATGAGGGTATCTGTGTAGGGTATTTATTTTGGAGTAGTTTTATTTGGACAACGATTAGGTTCTGTCTTCTACTTTGTACCAACATTTCATGATATTCTAATGAAGTATGATTCAAAGTTATATTCAGTTATATTTTTATTACCTTTAGGTAATGGTGTTTTTGACTTTCCGCATTGTATGTTACTTAAAGTGATGTTCCAAAAATGAAACGAATATAAGGAAATAAATTTTATATGGCATCATTATTAAAAAAAAATTACCCATTTTTGAGCAAGATTTTTTTGGAGTAATTTTCGGGGCATTACAAGCAATATTTATGAGGCTTATGTGAAAGTGATGTAAGAGTCTGATCCATATCTACTTGTTCCTTGTTTGGTCGGATGGATCCCATCCTAGTCGAACGAGATGTCCGACTTGATCGGGATGGAACAATTACTATCAGTTATTCATTTTATATTTCTACTATTTGATAACAAAGACAATTAATATACTTGCAAATTTGGAATTACTCTTATAAAGAAGGGGTGATATTTATATATTATTAATATAAAGATTTATATACAATTATTATACCATTCATCATTCATTTTATATTATTTTTTGAAGAGTTAATAATAATTAGAAATAAATGTTAAATAATAGACTGACAACATATAAAAAATTTACACTATTAATGCATGTATTTTTTCTCATAAACAAAAACCAAATCAATGACTACATAAATTATTATTTTATCATTTGTCTTTCTTGAATGATTTGTGGGCGGATCATCTAAGGTATAGGTAGGGTAGCTACCCCTTGATTTTCTTCAAATTTATTAAAATATTATTTTTTATATTTTCACCTAAAGAAACACATCTTTTATACTACAAATTGTTCTACTCCATATACCACTTCTAATACCTAGCCAAAAAATAATTAATTATTAAATTATAAAATAAAAAAAATTCAATCCATCATAACAAGTGACATATAGAGTAAGACGTTTGATGAAAGAAATTATAGATTATTAACAATATATAATCTAATGATATTTATAAGTCATTTAATATTGATAACATATTTGTCCAAAAATTCTATTATAAATTTCAATGAGCAAGAAAAGATTAGTTTGAGATATCAATTTCAACATTTTATTGTTGGTGTTCGTTGACATTCAAGTTTGAAAATCTCTCAACCATATTTTATTAGTCATATCTTAACTATGTGGTTCAACTACTACACAACTATCATTTTCAATAATAAATACAAGCAAACAAAATTACTTAATAAGATAGAAGATAAATTTCTTATAGACAACATAGTGATTTATATTGAAAAGAAATAGCTGAAAATTTTATATATGATCTAATCATTTATGCTTCTTTATATTTTTTTGTCACACAATTAATTGTAAATTAATATTGTTGTCTCCTGAATTTAGATCAAGATCTCCTACTTATTAGTCATTCATTTTTTTTATTATCACTATTATGAATGGAGGTCTCCTGTCGTAATTTATATCTTCATTTATTTCTCAGACCAATCAAAATGTATAATTTAATGGAATGTTTTTATAAAAACATAATTTAGTTTAATCTTATTAAATAGGGACAAGAGACATGATCCTTTTGAGATAAAAGATGTTCTCTTTGTTGGGAATTTGTTGAGAAGAAGAAGAAGAAGAAGATTAGAATTGTAGAAAAGAAAGAAGAAAAGAATGAACAATGCAGTGTGGTTTTTCATTGAATGTGTAAAGTAAACAGTCTACTATTTATAGCAAGCTTAACAACCAACTAACTAAACAGAAATTCAAACTATTTCTATAAATGGCAAGTCACATTTTCTTCTCTAATTACACAACACTACGTATTAAGACTTGAATTACAATATACTTTCAACACTCTCCCTTAAGACAATTCCTTAAGAGATACCACACTCATCTTCTTCAACAATTCTTCGAACCGATCCACCCTCAATCCTTTTGTGAATAGATATGCTAATTGCAACTCAGGTTTGCAATACTCCATTTGTAGCCTTTCTTTATTGACCAAGTCTCTAATGAAGTGGAATCTCACTTCAATGTGTTTACTTCTTCCATGGCTCACTAGATTCTTTGACAAGTTTATGGCTGAAATGTTGTCGATCCGTAGCTGCAATGGCACCTTCAATTTCATCCTCATCTCCTTTAACAGTTCTTCTAACCAAACAGCTTGACAAGCTGCATAGCATGCTGAAATGTACTCTGCTTCACAGCTTAAGAGAGCTACAACTTGTTCTTTTGTTGAGGACCAAGAGATAGGAGCATTGTTGAGTAGGAATAAGTGTCCAGATGTGCTCTTTCTTTCAACCAAATCTCCACCATAATCAGAATCTGCATAGCCAACCAATACCAGTTCTGATGATCTTTGTTTTCCTGCTGGGAACAGTATGCCTTTGTCCATTGTGCCTCTTATATACCTCAATACTCTCTTGGCTGCTAGGAGATGAATCTTCTTTGGTTTACACATAAACCTGCTCACCAAGCCAACATAGTATGCAAGGTCAGTCTGATATTGCATAAGAATCTTACTGATCCTACAATCTGCTTGAACATAGTTTCGTCAATTGATTCTCCTTCTTCATCCTTGGTCAACTTCAAGTTTGTTTCAATTGGACTTCCTACTGAATTGCAGGAGTCCATGTTAAATTTCTTCAAGACTTCACTAGCATGTTTTTTCTAATGTAGCATGATTCCTTCTTTAGTGTAAGCAAACTCTAATCCTAGGAAGTAGCTCAATCTTCCTAAGTCAGTCATTTCAAATTCTGCATTCATGACCCTTTTGAATTCATCCATGTTTTCTTGGCTTGAACCTGTTAGCAACAAGTCATCAACATATAAGCAAATTTTGATCAATTCTCCTTCTATGCCCTTTATGTAAACACCATGCTCAACTTGGCATTTCTGAAAATCAAGCTTAAACAGAAACACATCTATCCTCTTGTTCCAAGCTCTTGGAGCTTGTTTCAACCCATACAAGGCTTTGTTTAACTTGTACACATGTTGTTATTTGCCTTTTGTCACGAAGCCTGGTGGTTGTTGCACATAGACTTCTTCTACTAGTGGTCCATGGAGAAAAGCTGATTTTACATCAAGCTAAAACAACCCCCAATTCTTAGCACTTGCTATTGCAATCACTGCTCTTATGGTCTCAATTCTGGCCACAGGAGCAAATACTTCTTTGTTGTCTAGGCCTTGTCTTTGCAGGAACCCTTTGGCCACGAGTCTTGCTTTATATTTTGAAATTGATTCATCAGGATTCAGTTTCTGCTTGAAGATCCATTTGACTCCTATTTGATGTTTGCAAATAGGAAGTTCAACCAAGTCCCAAGTTCCATTCCTTTCTATAGACTTTATTTCTTCATCCATTGCCAACTTCCATTCTATCTTATTCAGAGCCTCAATTTCATTTATTGGAGTTGCTTCAACCATTAGTGCTAAGTTTATCAGATTCCCTTCTTCATTGATCTGATCATCAGCATTCAACTCATAGTCTCTGAATCTGTTTGGCAAGATTCTTGTTCTTTGTGATCTCTAAACTCTAGGTGTCTCAGTGGTTCTTTCAGGTTGTCTTTCTGGTTCAGTTTCATCTTCTATGCTCAAAGGAATCATTCTCTTCATAGAGGTTTGCATTTGCTTCCAATCCCATTTTTCTTGTTCTAGAATTAACACATTCTTGCTAATCTGAACCTTTTCTTTAATTGGATCATAGAGTCTACAGGCTCCAGTTGAATGATATCCTATGAACACTTTGGCTTCACTCTTATCCTGAAGTTTAGTTCTTTTCTGGTCAGGTATGTGACTGAAAGCTAATGATCCAAATATTTTGAGATGATTAACCCCTGGTTTCTTGCCTGGCCATGCTTCAAGAGGTACCTTCCCTTCAAGCTTCTTTGTTGGACGCCTATTCAGTATGTAGACTGATGTTGATACTGCTTCAGCCCACAACTTTTGAGGCAATTCCTTCTCCTTCATTACGCTTCTTGCCATGTTCATGATGGTTCTATTTCTCCTCTCTGCTAGACCATTGTGTTGTGGAGTGTATGGTGCAACTACCTCATGCTTTATCCCATTCTTTCTGCAATAAGTTTCAAACTCAATTGATGTATATTCTCATCCCCCATCTGTTCTGAGTAATTTGATCTGTTTTCCACTCTCCTTTTCTACATTAGCCTTAAAATTCAAGAAGGCTTCATATGCTTCACTCTTAGATTTTATGACATCTAACCAGATCACTCTGTTATACTCATCCACACATATTATGAAGTATTTGTTGCCTGCCAATGAGGGTGTTTCAAATGGGCCACACACATCAGAATGAACAACTTCTAGAATGGACTTGGATCTCATCTCTATTTCTGCTTTAAAGGTGTTCCTTGTTTGTTTTCCTATCAAGCAAACTTCACATACTTTCTCAGGTAGAGATATGGAAGGAAATCCACTTACCAATTGTTTTGACCCGAGCCGATGCAAGTTCTTGAAGTTGAGGTGGCCATATCTGGAATGCCATAGCCAACTCTCATCAGTAGTTCTCATAGTGGCCAAGCATTGTACTTCAACTGCATTGATGTTGACTTGGAATGTTCTATTCTTGGTTAGTTTGCTCCTGAGTATGAGTTTGTCCTTTGCATCAAAGAGCTCGAGTTGTCCATCCCTCATTACCACACTGAAGCCATTTTTCAAGTAACTGGCCAATACTTAGCATATTACACTTCATGTTTGGTACTAGCAATACATCTGTGATTATTGCTATTGAGCCATTTTGTCTTGTGATCACCATATTTCCAGCTCCCTCCACTTCTAGTGAGCTATCATCTGCAAATTTCACTCTGCTTTTCTTTGAGGAATCAAACTCTGTTAGCCATTCTTTGTGTCTTGTCATGTGATTGGAGCATCCTGAATCCAAGTACCAAGACTCAGTTTGTGAGCTTTCTGCATCTGTAGTTACCATTAGATTCAATGGCTCTGAGTCTGAGTCCCCTTGCACAACATAGGCTTCTTCTTGATTCTTTGTTTGTTTTATTCTATCATTAGGACATTCATAGGAGTAATGTCCTAACTTGTGGCAATTGAAGCACTCAACCTTCCTTTTGTCAAAAAATTTTTGATTTTGGTTAGTTGTTCTTGGCCTTCCTCTCTTATCAGATGATTCTGCCTAGTCTTGAATGCTTCTACTTCTATCAGTGTTTTTAGCCCATCTTCTGTTCTGATCAGGTTTGTTTCTCCCCTTCTTATCTTTCCTCTTATCCTCATAGGTTGCTTTTAATGTGTGTTCTGTTCTTTTCCCTACACCTGAGCTTCTGTCAAGGAGTCTCATTTAATGAGCTTCAAGTGAGCTTTGAAGTTCCTCAATTTTCATCTTTGTGATGTCTTTGGACTCCTCTATAGCAACCACAATGAAATCAAATTTTTGAGGCAGAGACCTCATGATTTTCTCAATCACTATGAGATCTATGATTGAGTCCCCATAACCCTTCATCTGATTAGTTATGGTTAGCATCTTGGTGAAGTATTCACCAATCTTGTCACCCTCTTCCATGTGTAGAAGTTCAAATTGTCTTCTAAGATTTTGTAATTTCACCTTTTTTATCTTGTCTCCACCCTCATGACTTCGAATCAAGATATCCTAAGCTTCCTTGGAGGTGATGGCTCCCTGAATTTTCTCAAAGTGGACATCATCCACGCATTGATGAATCAAGAACAGAGCCTTGTTGTCCTTCTTTTTTGCATCTTTGTGCAATGTTCTTTGGTTTTCTATTGCTTCAAGACTCAGTGCTAAGTATCCATCTTCAACTACTTCACTGACTTCTTGGAAACAAAACAAGACCTTCATCTGCGTTCTCCACTGGTCCCAATTCTTTTCAGTGAGGATTGGGAGACCTATTGATTGAAGGTTTGTACTATTTCCCACCATTTCTTGATCTTCTTACAGCAATCTACAACTTCTTCTTACTATTGATTCACCCTCAGCGAATCTAAATGCTCCTTTTCTTGCACACTCATTTTGATCCTTTACACTCACACTCACCTGTAGGTCCTTGGATTTTTAAGCTTTGATACCAGATTTGTTGGGAATTTGTTGAGAAGAAGAAGATTAGAATTGCAGAAAAGAAAGAAGAAAAGAATGAACAATGCAGTGTGGTTTTTCATTGAATGTGTAAAGTAAACAGCCTACTATTTATAGCAAGCTTAACAACCAACTAACTAAACATAAATTCAAACTATTTCTATAAATGGCAAGTCACATTTTCTTCTCTAATTACACAACACTACATATTAAGACTTGAATTACAATATACTTTCAACACTATTTTATTAACTAAAGTAGTGGTAAAATTATAAAATTAACAATGATGACTTTCTTGATTTTCTAAAGTCATATACAGGACAAATTTATTTTCTTAAAAGACCCTTAGAAAAAGAAGTGAGGTAGTAGTATTCTAGAAGAAGAAAATGAATACGGTTCAACTCATGGTGACAAACCTATATATAAATGTGCCCTCAAAAAGACCAAAGCACAATAATCGTAGAGAGAGAGTGATGAAGAATTTTGCAGTTGAAGTAACGTGGAACTGTTGAAGCGTCACATGGGATATGAAAACGAAAGAATTAGGTACAAGTAACTTGCGACTTTTCTTAATTTCCTAGTCATTCCACAACAACACATCCTCCATCTTGCCTTTCTTTTATTGCATCTCCTTTCTCATGTTGGCTTCATCTATCACCAATCATATATTCTACCCGCTAATATTATATGTCCTACAAAATCATTTGATAAAATATTTATACACTATAAGAAAGTGATAATATGTCATTTATAAATCAATTCTTAATAAATATTATTATTTTATTATATATGTTACTTTTCGTATAGTACATGAAGATATATCGTTTTTTCATTCTATCTTGCCCAAAATAATACGGTAGTCATGATTAGCTTTTTAATAAAAAATGTGAGTGTACTTAATTATAGTTAATTGTAATGAAAGTGGATTATAATCTTAGATAAATTTTAGGTTTTAAGCGTAGTTTTAGTGCTTATGAAGCAGGTAAATTTTGATTTTCATTATCGTATAAAAATTTGGACTTGTTATAGATCA
Source organism: Lupinus angustifolius (assembly GCF_001865875.1). Lineage (NCBI taxonomy): Eukaryota > Viridiplantae > Streptophyta > Magnoliopsida > Fabales > Fabaceae > Lupinus > Lupinus angustifolius. Next base: position 10,323 of record NW_017722844.1, read on the forward strand.
AATATGAAAACTAGTAACTATATTTCAAGCTGTTAATTCTCATTTGGTTAGATCCTGATCTCTGTTATTACAACATGTCATTTGTTTGTTGTGCTTCCTATTATTAGACTCACAAACTAAAAATAGTTATTTTATTTGATGAAACAAAATGAAAATACTCATATTTGTGTCTAAATATATATATGAATCTACATGTTATATGCATTAGCAGGGTATTAAATTTTGAAGTTGTTATTCAAAAAGGGTTTTTCTCTCCCTTCCTTGTAATATTAGAAAAGGGTTGAGAAAGGTTAATTTGGGTTAAAAGAAGCAAGAATTTATGAGGATGGAAAAAAGACAAATGGGTGGGTGAGGTAGCTGACGTCACCAATATGTTGAATGATTAGTGTTCTTTGTCTTGTGGACCCCATTCCCCACCAAACACCTTATCTATCTATCAATCTCTACAGTCACACCCCATTTTCGGTGTAGTAAGTGTATTATTCTTTTATTTTTATATTACTTTGATGATAGGAAGAAACTCAAGAAAGTAAGAAGAAGAAAAAGGATGAGAAATAATGTCCTTCAGATAAATTATGTTTTTAGTTGGAGTAAGTTACGGTTACAATTCTGAATTTTAGTGAAAATAGACAATTCCTCCCTTCTTTTTCTTTTACATAAATCAAAACTAGTTTATATACATATATTATACTAACTATATCTACAAGATATAGAAGTGTAATTTTTAAAACAAAAAACATATGTTGGATGTAATTAAGGATATATTTTTATAGATAAGTCTAAATAATATAAAAGTAAATATCTCATTATTATTTTTGGTTGTTACAAAATACACTATCATGTTACAACCAAAAAATAATGAAGGGACATTTACTATTTTATTATTTGAGTTTGTGTGTACCATATATTATATTTTGTTTAACTTAATTACACTAGTCAATATAATGTATGTATATAAATTAGGATGATTTGTGTATGGACAAAAAGAAATAGGAGATTTGTGTATGGACAAAAGGAAATAGCAGATTTGTGTATGGAGAAAAAGAAATAGGAGATTTGTGTAATTTGACTAAAACTCAAACGTATGAATGTAATTACTCTTTTAATTTTAGTTTATACACCCAAATATTATAAGTTGTGAATTGTGAGAGTATAATTTGTTCATATTATAATTTATTTATGTTTGAATACCTTGGCTAAAAAATAAATGTAAATTAATCTTTTTTGTTTGGATAAGACTGGAAAATTATTTTTTTAGAGAGTATATAATAAAAATGTATGGAGTTGTTTATTTATGTTATAATTATTTTGGTTGTTTTTTGTACTAATTTTAAAATATACATTTTCAAAAATTTATCATCATATATATATAAATTATGATTTTTTAATACCTCATAATAAATGCTAAAAAATATTAAAATAAAAGACAATATAAAAAATATCACTATAAAAAACATGATAAATAAATAAATTTTTTTATTATACTTGAATTAGACAATCCACAAAATAAATAGTGCATATATGATAAAATAAGCAATCCAATCCAAAAGATGAACGTGCTATTGAAATTTGGGGGGGTAAATGGGAATCGAAATTGGTTGGAAAAATAAACAACCCAAAAAACAACCTACAATAAAAGAGATGTCATTTTTTTGCTTTTTTTTCATAAATTAAAGCTGAATTTACAATTCAGATGTATTGGCATACATACTTGTGCTAGAACTTTAAACTTAATTTTGTTTTTAAAAACAAAACTAAAAACTTTCATCTATTTCCAAGAAGCAAATAGAGCAAACTTTTATGTTTGGTTGTATAGAAAGAAAGAGAAAGAAGTGTTGTTTCTGTTGGAAGAAAAGAAAGAAGAAAGAAAGAAATAACTTAATTGATTAAGATATGGATAATCGATTATCGAGTGAGATGTAGGAAGAGAGAAAAATTGAATAATACTTCATATTCTGTTATTTCATGTACAATGTCTTTTATAACAAAAATAACTGTCTGCTTAATCGATTATACAAACCGTTAATCGATTAACGTAACTAGCTAAATGAGTTACACTTTGCTCAACACTCTCCATTAATTCATATTAGCTAAGCTTATCACACCAAGTTTCCTTCTTTGTCTTTGAAAGTCATCTCTATTCAATGGTTTGGTGAGTATATCTGCTTGTTGCTATTGAGTTTTTCAAAATTCTAGCTTCAAGTTGTTCTTCTCCACTTGATCTCTCAAGAAATGATACTTGGTTTCTATATGCTTGCTTCTACCATGAGACACTAGATTCTTTGCTAAATTGATGGTTGATTTTTTGTCCATCAACAGCAGCATGAATTCTTCAGTGTGCAATCCCAATTCTCTAAGCAGAGATTGTAATCATAGGGCTTGACATCCACCCAAATAGGCTACAATATACTCTGCTTCACATGATGAAAGAGCCACTATTTTCTACTTCTATGAACTCCAACTCACATAGGCTTCACCAAGCTTAAACAAGTAACAAGTGGTGTTTTTCTATCATCCTTGTCACCACACCAATCTGCATCAGTATATCCATGCATAGTTTCTGACTTCTTGTCACTGTTAGTAGGGAAGAACACTCCATTATCCAAGCTTCCCTTCAAGTATCTAAGCAAACTTTTTACTGTCATCATATGTGAGTATTTAGGGTCCTCCATATACCTGCTAAGTAATCCAACACCATAGGTTATATTTGGTCTGGGATTACAGATATACCTAAGTGATCCTATCATCTGCCTATAGAGAGTGGAATCTACAACTTGATCTTCTTGTTTTTCTTTGTACAAGGTATTTCCATTTTCAACTGGTGTAGTAGATGGATAACACTCAAACATATTGAATCTCTTGAGTACATTAGAGGTGTACTTCTTCTTGTGCATGATTATACCTCTAGTTGTCCTCACACATTCAATTCCTAGGAAGTATGCTAGTGAGCCCAAGTCAAACATCTCAAATTCTGATTTCAGTCTACCTTTTATATCTTCTATCTCATCTTCTTTGCACCCTCTTATCAGTAGGTCATCTACATACAAGCATATGATTATTGATGCTTCTGTAGATGTACCTTTTAGATGAAGATACCATGTCCACTAGTGCACCTGAAAAGTCTTTGCTTCACAAGGAAATTGTCTATCCTCTTGTTCCATACCCTTAGAGTTTGTTTTAACACATAGAGTGCTTTATGTAACTTCTATATCTTCTGCTCTTGACCAGAGACTTCAAAGCCAAGGGGTTGTGTCACAAATACTTCCTTGTCCAATGGACCATTCAAGAAAGTTGACTTCACATCCATTTGACATAGACTCCAATTCTTTGAGCTTGCAATGGCTATGACAAGCCTCACAATTTCCATCCTTGCTACTAGTGCAAATTTCTCATCAAAGTCTACTCCTGTTTTTTTGCAGAAAACCATTGGCAACTAATCTGGCCTTATGCTTGGCCATAGTGCCATCTAGTCTCAACATTACTTTGTATACACATCTTAATGATATAGCTTTCTTTCCTTTAGGAAGAGTTGTGAGTTCTCGTGTGCCATTCTTCTCAATAGATCTGATCTCTTCCTTCATAACCTCAATCCAACAATCTTCTCTAATTGCTTGTTCAAATTTTATAGGCTCCATCTCTGCCAACAGGGCCATGTCAACAAGATCACCTTCAAAAGTGATTGTAGTGGTAGAGAATACCTTATAGTCTCTAAACCTAGTTAATCTTTGTCTTTGCCTTTGAGGTCTTTCAGCAACAATTGCATTATCTTCACTCCTAACATCTTCTTGAGGTGTTCTTCTAATGAACTCGATATCAATTTGACTTGCCTTGTGTGATCCTTCCTAACTTGAGTTCCAATCCCAGTATTTAGTTTCATCAAACTTGAGATCTTTGTTGTATGAAATGGAGTTAGTCACATGATCATATAACTCCTTCGTCATCCAACTTCTTCATCATGTTATCTGGTATGTGTGTATAACATATTGATCCAAATACCTTGAAGTGTTTCACACTTGGCTTAAGTCCTGACCATGCTTCTTCTAGAGTCATTCCTTTTAGTCACTTAGTAGGACTTCTGTTAGCAATGTAGACTGCAGTGGCCACAGCTTCCCCCCAGAATATCATGGGAAGTTTCTTAGTTTTCATTATGCTCCTGGCCATGTCTAGGACAGTCTTGTTGACCCTCTCTGCAGTTCCATTGTGTTGGGGGTATATGGTGAAATGACCACATGAATAATGCCTTCTTTATCACAGAAATCATGAAACTCATAAGATACATACTCCCTACCACCATCACTTCTCAATAACTTCAATTTGTTACCATACTGATTTTCTGCAAGTGCTTTGAAGCTCTTGAATCTCCTATAAACTTCACTTTTCTTTTCTAGCAGATAAATCCACAACTTTCTGGTGAAATCATCCTTGAAGGTCAAGAAATATGTGTTCCCCCCTAGTGATTGAACTTCTAAGGGCCCACACACATCATTGTATACAACTTCTAAATGTTTAGTTGTTCTTGATGGTATTTGGGAGTTGAAAGAGTTCTTAGATTGCTTACTTATGAGACAATCTTCACATGCTTCAGTTGGTATATTATTATTGGGAAGTCCATTCACCATTCCACCCTTACTCATCAATTCCAAGATCCTAAAATTAATATGCCCAAACATTTGGTGTTAAGTCCATGATTCATCATCTATGGATTCTAAGCATTCATGATCCTCAAGTTGAATTCCAATCTTGAAGGTCCTATTTGTTGAAAGTGGAGCATTCAAGATTAGACTTCTATTCTTATTGAAATCTTCAACATTTTGTCTTACATCCTCATGTTGTGTTCCTTCTCAAGTAGTTGACCAAGGCTTATAAGATTATTCTTCATTTTTGGAACATACATGACATTTGATATGTATCAGACAATGCCATCTTTCTTCTTGATCATTATCTTTCCAATTCCCTATGTAGTGATAAAACTATTGTCTAAAATTTTTACCTTGGTTCTCACAAAATCTCAAGGGTCAGAAACCACTCCTTGTGTCCAAGTACCAATTTGCTGTAGGGAGTTGTTGATTATTTTAAGCAGTGATCGTCCATAATGCCTCATTTGAGTCACTTACTTCCAAGCCTGAGATTTATCTTTCTTTTATCAATAGAACTTCTTCATCAGAGTCCTCATCTTTGGCTAATATGGCTTCAGCGTCCTTGCCTCTCCTCTTGAGTTTGCATTCTGATGCAAAGTAGCCCCAGTTTCTACAATTGAAACATTGAATCTTGCTCTTGTCCTTCTTTTTCTTTCCACTGATTCCACCACTGTTTTGGCTACTAAAATTCTTGGTGTATCTTTTTTCAGACTCGGAATTTTTGTTTGATTCAGTTTTATTGAGTCCCTTACCATACAGACTAGAATTTTTAGCCTCATGCTTCTTATCTATTTGCCATCTTTCACCATCTCTTCTCGATTTATAATTTTGTCCTAAATTTTTCTTCCTAAATTGGACACTGAGTTCCTGCTGTGATTGCCTATCACTCAACCTCTCTAGGAATGTCTGTTCATGGGCTTCTATATAGCCTTGCAACTCATCAATCTTGAAATTTTCAAGATCATTTGATTCTTCAATTGCTACAACTACATGATCAAATTTTGCAGAGACAATTCTAAGGATCTTGATTAGGCTTCGAATTCTAGTGAAGTACTAGATACCTTTTCATGCTCTTCCATATGAAGCAATTCATATTGCCTTTTCATCATCTGAAACCTATAACGCCCCGAAAATTACTCCATAAATATAATGCCCAAAAATGGGTAAAAACATTTTTGAATAATGTAACAAAAACTTATCATCTTTATATTCGTTTCTTTTTCGGGACATCACTTTAAGTAACATACATTGTGGAAAATAAAAAACGTTACCTGATGGTAACAAAAAATAACACAATATAACTTTGAATAATACTTCATTTAATAACGGAAAATATCTGTACGAAATACAACGCGGAAGAAATATTCACCCAAACTGAAATTACACAAAAGGCTGAGACATCCAACACATCAAAAAGTACCCTACACAGATCTAAGTCGCAAGGGCTTGTGTAGGTGTACCGATCTCCCTCAATCCTCCATGCCCCTCCTTGGCCATCAAGATGCGGTAACTATGAATCCTCACAAAACGATTCATCTGAACAAAATGCAATCCGAAGACAAACAGAAAAAAGAAGGAGTAAGACATCTAATGAATATTACTCATTGACGGCGTGGAATTACACGGAATATCACATCTAGACAGACATGCATAATAAATACAATATATACATTACATATAAAAATGCACAATGATGAATGATGTTATAATCTCATATTATGAGGATCAAAGTCCACAATCTCAATGTATGAATGTTATGTTTGTTTCATCCAACATTTCACCAATATCCTCTCAATATACTATTCAGAAATAACCAAGAGTACAGGTCCCATAACAAGCCGATTTGAACGCACCAAAATTATTCCTCCCAAAGATATATGATCGAGAAGTTCTAAAGAACTATCCATTTCAGGATGGTGTCGTATCAAACACTTTCAGGGCATCCCTCTCATTGATCCTGATTGCAAAGTGGGGTTGTCAGAGATCGTCTAGTTTGCGCTGTGAGAACTGTCCGGTCCAAAATAATACCTCATCCAGGAATACAAGGGACTCGTCTCACCTAGACTCACCCTCAAGACTTTTCTAACGAACCACCGCCATCATCGTCTCTCTCAACATCTCGGGGCTCATTCGAATCCCGTAAATTTCATCTCCGCTACTTCATTATCCATAATGAGAATGCACACTAACCGAGGTTAGCCGATTAAATCTTTTAATCATTCTTTTATATGATCGACCCAACCTAAGACATCTCCCAGAGAAATGCTTCTTGTGGGACCCGATCTTGCGTCAACACGTAAATAGAGGAATAACATCCCTACAACTACGAACCATCACTGAATCACCCTAGATGGCCTATGGCCAAGCCTCTTACGGTCAGACGACCTTGCTGCATGGTATCATGCAATCCTTTTTTGGGCATCGCCCTAATCACGATATCACAGTCGGAAACCTTGCCCTAAATAGGTTCAAGAACAAAGTACTTGTATAAGTTTATCGATTTTAGGCATCAGGTTCAATCATCAGAGTCACGGTCTTTCCCAAGGGTAAATACACTTCACACCCAAGCTAGGGCTATTGCCTAAGCAATCAAATACTGACAATCAGTCAAAAATATTGTTTGTCTTTCGCCCAAGCGAGAGACTATCGCTCAAGCGAGGTACGTACGTCTGAGCGCCAAAAACGCCAAAAACAGGCTGTTTGGCCCTCGCCCATGCGAGAAACACTCGCCCAAGTGAGGCTGGCTCACGCAGGCGAGGGGTTGCTCGCCCAAGCGCTATTTGGAACCATTCTTATTTGTTTCTCCCTCTTCTAGGCGAGGTGGTCCAGTTACCATAACCATTTTCCTCGCCCTTTTAGGCTACCAAATCGAAACTCTCCACTGTTTTCAAACCTAATGCATTTTAGTTTCTCGAGTGGTGTTCTTTCATGGATAACCACCACAATACTTGATATTTTAAGCTATCCTAATCATACAACTTAAGAAAGTATCCGTACAAAATCCAGGCACAGAAATAATTGATGAAGTACGGGTTTTCTTAATACACAAATATAACTCCAAACTTTTGAGATAGTTTAGGAGATCCATGTGTCATATTGTGTCATATTCGGACACCACTATGTCACAATGTATTCTCCCTCACCTTAGATTGTCGCGCTTGATTTCCTTTACGAGAGAGTGGGTTGGTTGTCCGACTTCGAAAGCTTCGAAACTAAACACACGAAAACAATTTAGTGATTCACGAATTAGATTTTTACATGATAACCCTAAGGTAAAAACATTGTTTTAACTCATTTATGAACTCAAACACTTTCATCCATCCGGTCCAAGATTTATATTTTTGAACCATCATTTATCCTCGAAATTCACGTTCCCGATTTCCAACGTTTTCCAAGATAAGTTTTTAATAAAGTTTACAATTTTATCACTTCATAGATTTTCATGGAGACTTTGTAAGCCATACTTCACCATTTTAAGGTAAGTTTCTTAATCCAAGTCTACACTTTTAAATCCATATCTCCCAAGTTGATCTTACCACTTTAAAGTAAGTCATCTCAAGTAGATTCCATATTTTGTATAATAGGTTTACATGGTCATTTCAACCCATTCTTGATAGTGTTGATCTCATACTTAAACAATATTTAAATCAACATTTCTTAAATTACACTTACCACTTTAAAGTAAGCTTACCTTATCAATGTTCATCCTACAACAAATCAACCATCCTTTACTTCATAACACTTTAAGTTTATAAAGTCAAGACTTTTATAAGTCATCTTTTATTCTAAATCATTACTTGAACTTGGAAGTCAAAGAATATCATTTACTAACCAACTTTTAACTCATAATATTCTAAAACAACATTTTTTCACAAAACTCATATACAAACATTTTGGATTTCAAAGTTCGAAACTAAACTTTTCCTAAACACATATAGGCCATGATTTAGACCTAATGCTAAGGAAAGCTTTGCTCTTTCAACTTATCATTAAACAGTTTAAAGGTTCCTTTAATAACAAAATCATCCCCTTTGAAACAAAATTAAACTTCAACATTAAAAATATATTATTCTAAACTTGCCCAAGGCTATGGTTTTTCAAGCCAAAAACAAGTGGAAAAGTCCAAACTTTGCATGGTTAGGAAAACTCATTAAAGGTTCCTTTGATATACAACCATCACCTTTAACCATGTTCAAATACCAACAAACATACAAACTTTCTAAATATAAAAAAAATACAGCCCCATGAACACAAAGAGTTCAAGGTTTCAAAATAACTTTCTAAGTTCAAGAAAATATATATTTGGAGTTTTAAACATAAAAAGAGTTAGGAAGATATTTAGAAAATTTCAACGGTTGTAAATTTTCATAACATACATATAAACATCATACTAAAATTTCATAAACATCTAATGGTTAGATGTTAAGAGATGAAGAAATCAAAATGAAAAATCATGAAGAACTACCTTGAGAGTTCTTAGAGAATGCAAAGTGAAGAAGAGTTTAAAAATGCCAAGGTATTCTCTTAGCTAGGGTTTGGCTCCTTAAAGAGAGAAATCAGATTTGGGGGGCAAAGTTAATGGTTTTTCAAAAAGTAGTTTGTGTAAGAGATAGGTGAGTGATTTTAGGGATTTTGTGTAAGAGAATATATACTTTTGCTTGTTCCACAAGCAAGCCTCTTACATGAAAGCGATGCGACCTTTTCGGCGAAACATTCGCGAATAAACCATGCTCGATTATTGACGGCTAATACTCAGTCGGATACTAAAAATCTCCCAACTTCGGTTTACGGTTAGAACATCGAAACACAAAATTCGGAGTGAAAAATATTTAAAAATATGAATAAGAAAACTTGATGTCTATCTTGACTCGAAATAATATTTCAAAGCCAGTGACACAATTGGAATTCGATTCCGAGTTACAGAACTTAAAAACACGTTATTAGGCCGAATTCGGGCGAATTTGTGCTCGACAGCAGCTCAAAAACTTTCTGTCACAGAAAATTACAAAAATTTACCACAAAATAGAAAATAACAAAGAAAAACTAACACTCAACTATGATTTAGTCTAATTTAATACCAATTAATTTATAAAATTAATCGTTGGTAAAATAAATAATTAATAAAACATACACAGAAAATTCACGGTGTTACATAACCTGACCTTCTTCACTTTCACACCTCCAGCATAGCACTTTTCCAAGATATCCTAAGCCTCTTTGGAAGATGAGGCAACTAAAATCTTTTCAAAATTTGAGTGATCCACACATTGATGAATAAGAAAGATTGTTTTGCAATCCTTTTTCTTGGCATCTCTGAACTCCAATCTGTGAGCTTCAGTGGGATTCTCATCAAGTGGTTGAACCCCAACTTGTACAACTTCAAAACACTCTTGAAATCTGAAAATTGCTTTCATATGAATGCTCCAATGATCATAGTTCTTTTCATCAAGTATGGGAAGATTCATTGGAAACCCATTCAAGGTTGTCATCTCCTCTTCTCAGTTTCACTTCCCTTTTCTCCCTTTTTGTTTTCTTGCAGATCTGATCTGCACTATGAGCTTCACCTCTTGAAGCTTCTTGCACCACCATAGGCGCCACCACAGGTTGTTAATCGTTTAGCTCTTAATACCACTGTTGGAAGAAAAAAATAAAGAACTTAATCGATTAAGATATGGGTAATCGATTATCGAGTGAGATGTAGAAAGAGAGAAAAATTGAATAATACTTCATATTCTGTTATTTCATGTAGTGCCTTTTATAAAAGAAATAATTGTCTGTTTAGTCGATTAACGTAACTAGCTAAATGAATTACACTTTGCTCAACATTTTCTCCTTCACTACTCCTTTCTCATTTTCGCATCAAATGAGAGGAGAAAGAAATTTGCTAGGCCATTCCATTTTTTATGCTCTCTTCTTAAACTCTCTCCTAAATTAAAGAACTAACAATGCATTAGTCTACTGCTGTAAGATCTCACTGGATATTTAAATAGACCAAATAGTTAAACATTTCTCCTTCACTACTCCTCTCTCATTTTCACATCAAGTGAGAGGAGAAAGAAATTTGCTATGTCCTATTCCATTTTTTACGCTCTCTTCTTAAACTCTCTCCTAAATTAGAGGACTAACAATGCATTAGTCTACTGGTGTAAGAAATTTGCTAGGTCCCATTCCATTTTTTACGCTCTCTTCTTAAACCTTCTCTTAAATTAAAGGACTAACAATGCATTAGTATACTGGTGTAAGACCTCATTGGATCCTTAAATAGATCAAATAGTGAAATATTCGATTTCTATGAGCAACACTAATTGAGGGGCACTCATGCACCAGAAAAGAATTAATTCTTTATCCATTGAGTAAGAAATATCATTAGTTATATAAAAAACCAAAGAAGAAAAAAATGATATTTTCTCCCCTCTTTCTTATAGTTTTATTTCATATTTTTCATGTGTAATTATTTATATTTATATTTTTTTTTATAAAATACATTATACATTTTATTTTATTTTTCGACTGTTCTTTTGTAGATGACATTTTTTCACATCATGTTTCTTATTTATTGTGAATGTAATTTATAGTATGCATCAAATGATATTATTCTAGTTAAAGTATATCAACTTTTACATTATTTATTGTTTTATTAAACGACATTTATCACCTTAAATATAAAAATAATCTGAAACCAATATCTGTTTACATATATATTTCCATTTTTTCTTGTTTACAACACATCCTTGTAATGCAGTTATATTATTATATATCTAAAATTATATTTTAATTAATATTCTTTTATTAATATTGAATCAATTATCAAATGACCAGGTTACTAACTCCGTGATATAACGATTCAGTTGAAGGTTTATTTAAACTCTACATCAGGTGCACTATATATTTAATAAAATAATAAATATAAATCTTATTATTTATAATATATAACTTAACTATTAGACTAACAATTTCAATGGTATAAACAATTTTAATGTTTAAAGTTTAAAATAATTGTTTTAGAAGATATGAAATTTTTTAATGTGTAAATCCATTCTGATCAATAATTCACAATACAGTTTAACTGGTTTCGACCAATGTCTTATACTTTTGGCTAGTTCATTTTCACATTCAGTATAATTGTCCTACCGTACTAAGAAAAGGCTTAGTTCACGATTTCCAGATTGAACACAGGATATAACTAGGGTTTATACATGATATATCTATATATCATATAATTCGAAAACATATCTAACCATATCTACTGAGTAATGTCAAATTTGGGTCCAAAAATATATATTTTTGTCTTATTTTTCACTGATCCTTGTTATAATAGCATTTTATGTTTTTATTCTGGTCTTTTAATAGGACATTGTGGAAAGTTCTATCTATAATAAATAAAGTTTGTATCAAAATACCTTTATTTATCTAAACTCTTTAAATGAAAAGATAAAATAATTTAATTTTATGAATAAATTGTTAGAAATAGTTAGTTAGTTGGTTTCTATAATTGGCAAGTTTTCAAAAGTTAGTTTTGTTAGTTAAGCATTGGCTTATTATAAATAGCTTGTGTATCATATGGGTTGAGTAATCAAATCCATGAATCATTGCTGAATTCTTACACTTACTCTCTTATCTCTAATCTACTATTTTCTCTGATTCTAACCTTTCTCTCCCAATCTCAACCTCACTGTTTTTCTCTTCATTCTTCTTCTTTCTCAATCTTCTTGTTCATGGCAAGAGTAGAACTTAAGCTTCTCCAACAAATTGGTATTAAGAGCTCAAGTGAGATCCAAGGTACTCCATCATCTCCAATTACTCCCTTCGTCTTTTCTTGAATTGGGCACACAAGCACAAGCTTTCCAGTTAGCCTACCTGTCCTCGATGGCAAAAATTGGAATAGATGGAGCATTCAAATGAGGGCAATCATGGGGTTTCAAGAAATCTCAGAAATCGTTGAACTTGGTTACCCTCAACTAGAGGCAGACTCAACAGAACAACAAAGATTGGCACACAAGGAGAACAAAAGGAAGTATTGCAAAGCCATGTGCCTTCTACATCAGTGTGTTGATGATGCACATTTTGAGAAGATTGCTTCAGCATAATCTTCACAAGAGGCAGGGCAAATTTTAGAGAAATGTAACAAGGGAGCAGAATAGTTAAAGAAGGTTTGGCTTCAAACCATGAGGTGCCAATATGAATTGATGCAGATGGAGTTGAATGAGAAGGTTGCTCAGTTCTTCAACAAGATCATATGTCTTACAAACCAGATGAAAGCTTGTGGTGAAGCTATAGCTGATCAAGCCATTCTTGAAAAGATCATGAGAACTCTTACCCCAAATTTTGATCATATAGTTGTTGCTATTGAAGAATCAAAAATACTTGAAGATTTGAAGCTGGAAGATCTTCAGGGCTCCCTCGAGGCTCATGAGCAAAGACTCATTGAGAGATCAACTGATAAAGTCAGTCAAGCATTGCAAGCTCAGACTTATAAGAAGGGAAGATACTTTGGTAAGAATAGTGAAAGAAACTGAGGAATGGGGAAATACTATAGGGGGAAGAACTCTGGCAACTCTGGACTTCAAGATCAAGAAAGAACTCATCTTGATCAAGCATCAAACTATTCAAAAATAGGAGGTGGTAGCAGTTGGATAGGAGGAAAAAAGAAATTAGACAGAAAAATAGTGAAGTGCTTCAATTGTAGTAAATTGGACCACTTCTCTTCTGAATGCCAAGCACAACCAAGATACTCTGATGCTCACAATTGACAGCACCATGATGAAGCTCACATGGTGAAGGAAGATAATGGCTATGCTGATGATGATTCACTGATCTTGCTAATGATGACAACAAGTCAAGGCAACAACAGTCAAGAAATTTGGTATGTGGACTCTAGATGCTCCAATCATATGACAGGACATAGAGAGTGGCTTGTCAACTTTGATTCTAGCAAGAAGAGCAAGGTAAAGTTTTCTGATAATAGAACTATCCAAGCAGAAGGGATTGGAGATGTTGTGATCAAAAGAAAAGATGGCAGGAATGCTTTGATTTCTGAAGTATTTTTTGTGCCAAACATGAGTCACAACTTGATCAGCTTTGGTCAGCTATTAGAAAATGGGTTCTCTGTGAGTATGCAAGATGGTCAGCTTTAAATATTTTACTCAACCAGGAAGAAAATCATAAGAGCTCCTCTCACTCAAAACATAACATTTCAGGTAAATCTCAATACCAATGAATCCCAATGCCTTAATACTAAAACTCTGAGTGAAGATGTATGGCTATGGCACATGAGACTTGGTCATTTGAATTTCAAAGACCTTAGCCTTATGAAAACAAAGGATATGGTTCTTGGTTTGCCTTCAATTCAAATACCAAATAGAATATGTGATAGTTGCCAGATCAGCAAGCAACCAAGATCATCCTTTAGCAAATTCACTGCTTTAAGAGCCAACAGTCTTTTACACATTGTCTACTCTGATGTTTGTGGTCCTTTTGAGGTTCCCTCACTTGGTGGAAATAGATATTTTGTCACATTTTTTGATGACTTTAGTAGAAAATTTTGGCTATACTTGATCAAGCTCAAGAGTGATGTGTTTGGTATATTCAAGACCTTTAAGTGTATGGCTGAAAAACAATCAGAAAGGTCAATTAAAGTGTTGAAAACTGATGGAGGAGGTGAATTCACTTCCAAAGAATTCGAGTTGTTTTGACTAAGAATGGAATTCTTCATGAGGTGACTGCACCTTATACTCCTCAGCATGATGGAGTAGCTGAAAGAAGGAATGGAACTATTCTTAACATGGTTAGGATCATTCTAAAATCTAGGAACCTAACACGTGGCTTATGGGGTGAGGCTGCAACAACATTAGCATATGTTCTTAATCATTGTCCAACAAAGAAACTTGAATCTAAAGTGCATGAGGAAGTCTGGTCTGGCAGGAAGCCCTCAGTTACACACTTCAGAATTTTTGGATTAGTTTGCTATAGACATATCCCTGATCAAAAAAGAGGAAAGTTGGATGACAAGAGTGAGCTCTTGATCTTTGTGGGCTATCACTCAACAGGATCCTATAAGCTATTCAATCCTAAGACTAGTCAAGTATTGTTCAGCAAGGATGTGCACTTCAATGAGTCAAGCACCTAGACTAAAAAACAGAAGATAACAGAACCTGTAGTTCAAATTCCTCTGGAATGGAATCCTAGTGACTTCATACCATCTGAAACTATGAATTCAAGTGAGATTGAGTCTCAGTCAGAAGGTGGAACTAATGATTGTGATGCAAGCAGGCCCTCCAAGATGAGAAACCTACCAGCAAGAATAAGGGATTGTGAAATCCTACCTGATGATGTGATCATAGAAGAAGGTGAGCTAGTTCAGTATCTTGCACTATTTGCAGACACTGAACCCATCACAGTTGAGGAAGCTTTTAACAACAAAGTATGAAAGGAAGCCATGGAGGAATAATTAAGGTCCATAGTTAAGAATGAGACCTGGGAGTTGGTTCAACTTTCAAATAATCAAAAACCGATTTCTGTAAGATGGGTCTTCAAGACAAAACTCAAACCAGATGGCTCCATTGGCAAACACAAAACAAGATTGGTAGCAAAGGGCTTTATGCAAAAGGAGGGTGTGGATTTCTCTAAGGTCTTTGCTCCTGTGGCCAAACTTGAAACAGTTAGATTGATAGTGGCTCTAGCAACCAAGAATAATTGGGAGATGTGGTAACTTGATGTGAAATCAACCTTTCTTAATGGCTCACTTAATGAGAAAGTCTACATAAAACAACCCCCTGGTTTTGCGATAAGAAGCAATGAGGAAAAAGTCTATAGATTTAAGAAGGCTTTGTATGGGTTGAGACAAGCTCCAAGAGGTTGAAATAGAAGAATTGGTGCATTCTTCTTAAAGGCAGGGTTCAGAAAGTGTGATGTTGAGCATGGTGTCTATGTGAAGTGTACAAACAACAGTCATGTTTTTATCATCTGTTTGTATATGGATGATCTCTTAATTACTGGAAGCAATTCAGATGGAGTTGAATTGAACAAGAAGAACCTAAAATCAGAATTCGAAATGTCTGATCTAGGTAGGTTATCCTACTTCCTATGCATAGAGCTCAGACAAATTGATGGAGGAACCTTTATGCACCAAAGAAAGTATACACAAGATGTTCTAAAGAAATTCCACATGGTTAATTGCAATTCAGCTGAGACACCAGCAGAGCCTAACCTAAAACTGGACAGAAGTGACACTGAACCTACTATAGATGGCACTGAGTTTAGACAGATGGTTGGTTGTTTGATATTTATTTGCCACACCAGACCTGAAATCTCATTCCGTGTTGGATTGGTAAGCAGATTTATGAGTGATCCAAGGAAGCCTCATCTTGTAGCAGCCAAAAGAATCCTAAGATACCTTAGTGGTACACTTGATTTTGGAGTTTTCTTCTCCAATAAACCAAGGAAATGCAGGCTGCAACTCTTTGCATACTCTAATTTAGATTGGCCTGGGGATTTGATTGAGAGAAAGAGCACTATGGGCTATGTATTTATGTTGTGTGGCTCACTAGTGTCGTGGTGCTCAAAGAAGCAGGAAATTGTTGCTCTCTCTACATGTGAAGCTAGTATGTTTCAGCTTGTCATGATGCTTGTCAAGCCTTGTGGTTGAGTTCATTGCTTGAAGAGTTGATGGTTGGATTTGAAGGAAGTGTGGAGCTCTCTGTGGATAATAAATCAGCCATTAATTTGGCAAAGAATCTAGTTGTTCATGGCAGAAGCAAGCATATAGAAAGGAAGTATCACTTCCTTAGAGACCAAGTAGAAAAAGACAAGATTTGTTTGAAGTGTTGCAAAACTAATTTGCAAGTTGCTGATGTGATGACAAAATTGGTTAAGGTTGATAGATTTAGGTTGCTGGGAAGGTTATTGTGTGTGATATGCTTGTAACAAGTGGTTTAGAATTAAGGGGGAGTGTTAGAAATAGTTATTTAGTTGGTTTCTATAATTGGTTTTGTTAGTTAAGCATTGGCTTACTATAAATAGCTTGTATATCATATTAGTTGAGTAATCAATACATGAATCATTGTTGAATTCTTACACTTACTCTCATATCTTTAATCTACTATTTTCTCTAATTCTAACCTTTCTTTCCCAATCTCAACCTCACTTATTTTCTCTTCATTCTTCTTCTTTCTCAATCTTCTTGTTCACGGCAGGAGGAGAACTTAAGTTTCTCCAACATAAATGATAATTTTGATAAATTACACATGATTATTAATAAATTTAATGATGTTTTCACAATTTTTTAATCTATGAAACTAGTCAAAATGATGTTCTAAAAAAGATTGATGGAGTATTTGCTAATATTCTACCCAACTTTACCCGGTCAACTAAATTATTTGAATATTGTTCAAAACTTCTTTTAGGTATTTTCAAATCTATAGATAGCTACGTTATTATTTTCTTATGGTTTTATTAGGAAAGGAAATTAAAAATAGAAAAATGTTCATTGTCTTATGTTTTTTCATTATACTAAACACACTGTTTTTTTATATAACATCACTTCTGACTCTTAAGTTCATCCCCCTAAGGGTGTGAATAATGTTTTCATTTTTTAATACAAAACGTATGTGTTACGAATAGTATTGATCTCACGTTACATCTAACACAAATTTGTGCAAAATTTGAATTAAAATGTATAAAAACGGTAGTAACTTTTATAAAATTATACATCATTGCTTAGGATAGCTATAGCGTAATCCAACCATAGTTATTTTCCCTAATCATTTAAAGAGTGTGATATTTTTACACTACAGTATAAAAATTTATACACAATCGTAATCACTCATTATTCATTTGAATTATTTTTATTTAAGAATTAACAATGATTAAAAATGAATGATCAATGATGCAATAACAGTATAAAAAATTGCTACACTATTTTCAGTAGATATATCTTTTTCTCATATTTAAAAAGAGGAAAAAATGTCAAATGACTAACCTTGTATTTCATGGCAATTGCGATGAGCTTGACCAGCATTCGTTTGCGGAGTCTACTATTTTCAATTAGCTAAAGTGTTTATATATATCTTGCTTGAGTTTTTAAATGAACTAATTATAACTATAAATTAATATACATCTTTAATAATTTCGTTTCTAGAAGATGAGAAAGCATCAGTTCTCATTTTTTTATTTTTAAAATATATTTATTGTTCTTTCTTCAAGGCTTGGGTTTTCTGATTCAATTCACCAAGAGGGACTTCAACTTTGATTTTCTATTAGTTATGTATTCCTAAGTTGACCAAAGTTTCAAATTGAAAAAGTAATAATCATTCTCCCGTCACATTACACAACAGGGACGTCTTCAAAAATGTTACAAGTACCTAATATTATTCTCCCGTCACTTTTTTATTATTTACTAAAACAACATTTTCATACAAGTACCTAATATATATAACACAACGCTATGCAAAAGTGAGAAGTTAAGAAAACATAATTTACCTCATATATACACATATAGCAGTTGCACCTATCCATTCATGTTTATATACATACTGGACTTCATTGATGCTAATGTATTCATCAATATTATTCTCGAAAACTTCCTTGGAAATTGATATAATTATTATATCATCTCTCAACTTTTGTACATGCTCAAATAGCTGGGTACAGTAGTTGGTAGTCTTCTTGGAGCTCACATCCCCCATAGATGGCTTTGAGCTCACATATCCGGTAGATGGCATCGAGCTCACATCCCCCGAAGATGGCTTAATCTTTTGGTTGCTACTAGGGATGGAGTGTACATTTTCCTGAAATATTCAATAAAAAACATATCAATTATAGATCAATATATATAATATGAGTGAGCATAAGGTGAAAAATCATACCTTAGAACGAATTACTTGTACAAGGTCTACTGGTCAAACCACAAAAGTGCCTATAGCCCCTCCATTTATGAAGATATCCTCATCGAGAGGAATTAGCAACAATGCATCATCATCGATTGTAAGATCAATTGAGACCTTCACATGATGGTGTGGGATACGTGCATTATGCAGCATAGCATCAGCCGACTAGTGCACTTTCCCACCACTCGGCTAGTTGGGGTATCTAGGAAAAGTTTGCAAGAACTGATTTCCTATACGTTAGTTAAAACATATAATTAGTTTACGACTATAAACTAAATTGGAAATAGATTAAAATAAGTTAACTAAATTACCTCATGAATGGGAATGAGAATCAGAATGAGAATGTTGTAAGGAGTAGGTGTGCAACTCTCATTGATTGTTAAAAGAACAGTGTCATCAGCACTAGCTAGTCGTTGCCACTCAGCTTCCTTCACCTTCATTGATTGCTCAAATTCGTTGAACCGTTGTATGAGGTCATCCAACTGATTTTGAACCTGACTCATTTGGGCTTTGGTTGCACGATTTGGATAGAGTAAAAATGTTCGTTGGCAAACCCCAAATCCCACACCCCAGATACGGTCAGGGTATATAGACAGTCCTAGTGTCTTATCAAGTTGTGTCTTCTTTTCTTTTAGGGCAACCTGATAAATCAAGAAAAAATATAATGTTAATTAATCACATTTTGATAAATAAATTATGAAAATTAAGTATAATAAAAATATAAGCACTTACAACACGTATTACCGCTTCTTGAACTTGCTCAATGTCGATGACACCAACCTTGTTCTTACGAGCATCAACCCATAGAACATCGAGTTTTACTCTATGTGGAGTCAAAGATGCATCGTTTTTGTTGTCCAGCTGCCAAAACATAATATAATTAGATATATATGCATACAAAACATAATCAATAATGTACTGACAAATTAATAATACATACATTTTTTTCTTGGATTCCTCTATACCCCGCTCGAGAAGCTCGATATGGATACAAAAGCTTAGATGCCCTCTTGCGGTTTTTATTACTTACTTTCTGCAAAGAGAAACAACATTAACATCAACAATCATATATATATGCATATACAAAAGCATATAAGAATAAAGTCATACAAAGAATATGATTTTACCAAGAAAGATTCGTCTTGTGTGCGTAGGGTGACAGAAGTCTTCCAATCCTCTTCTTCAAAGATATTTGCATATTTAGTTGCAGTTTTAGGTTGACATTGCCATCAGCATCTCTGATACATTTTCCGGCATCGGTACTCAGAGAACATTGCCAGCCGATTTAAGGATATAATCCTTATTCTCATCACCAACCTCAAAAGTTGATTGAAATTAAAACACATATACATTATATTGTATGCAAACACATGCATATACGTACATTATATGTAAACACATATACATACATTACATGAAAACACAAAAACACACACTGCAAAACAAACTTACTGTTATTTCATTCCAAATACGCTCCTTCACAACATTCAACCTAACATCAGTCCATTTTTTGAATTTTAGCGGCACATTCTGCCTAACCACGACCCCAATGTAGCTTATCAATGAGTTGTCACCCTTCGAGTTTAATTGTTGGCCTTTTGAGTTCCATTGAACTTCTATCTTCACATCATTACTTCTTGCTTGAATGACATTCTTCATTGAAGTCATTCCACGTGGAGTTCGTTTTTTAGCAACGATTTGCATGTCTTGTGGCATCGGTGTAGCTTCGTCACTACTATGAGAACCATGATCACCACTTTGGAAAGCAATAGATGGAGTTTTTTGAGAGTACGAGAGATTATGAGAATATGAGGGTTTTTGAGATAATGAGGTTTCTTTTCGATTAAGTTTGAGAGCATAGAGGGAACTGATTCATCTTTTAGATATTTAAACTATAGTAACAATTCAATCACGTTGTCTGTAGATAGCGTTGTTAATAAGACATCTTCAACAGCGTAAATTAACAGTAGTGTTGTTGCATTGACATCATCAACAATGCTTCTTTAGGGTTGTGATGTTGGTGTGGATCCAGTTGTTTACTACTCATTCTCATTCTCATGAACGTATCAACATCACTTCCTGGATGATGCACTGTTGAATAGAATCTAATCGACGTTGCTATCTCAACTTTGCGCTGTTGAATAGAATCTAATTGACAGCGCAATCTTAATTATGCATTGTTAGATTGAACTCATTTTCCAAATTAACAGCGTATTCCTAATTATGTGCTATTAAATTAACATTTTATATTATGAGTGAAAATACAACATGAAAATAAGTTAATTAAGATGAAGTTGTCATGATGTAAATTACCATATTATTGTGCTTATTAATATGAAACTGCAAAAATATTAAACATTAAGTTTTGTTAATTTGTTTATTATGTTTACTAAGTTTTATTAATTTGTTTATTGTGTTTATTAACACGGAACTTCAAAAATATTAAAGAAAATAATCATTCAATTAAAAAATAGAAATTAACATCCAAAATAATTGTTCACTCTTCATTCAAAGAGGCAAAATACATTATAATGAGCTAAATGATTTGGTAAATTACAATGAATCGAATGAAGCTAATTAATGAATTAAATGATTTGGTAGATTACAATGAAGCAAATTAATAAAGTCCATGATTTAATTTGCAGATTAATTATTCATCTCACGCAAATCTTGTATAACAGTCACTTTCCTTTTAAAATCTGGGTCATTCTGCAAAATCAAAATATGTTAAAGACCTCCTTGACAAGATTTTGATCATTAACTAAATGATTTGGTAGATTTCAATGAAGGAAATTAATGAACTGAATAATTTCGTATATGAATGAACTAAATAATCTGCAGATTAAATTTTCTTCTCACGCAAATCTTGTATAACAACCATTTTCCTTATGAAATCTGAGTCCTTTTGCCAAATCAAAATATGTTAAAGACCTCCTTGACATGATTCTGAAACAGAAACACAACTTTAGCACTTTTAACATTTCGAGTTGTTGAGATCTATTGTCTGCATTTTTTTCTATTCCTTTTAACAAAATATCTCTTTTTCTTTTTGCCTTGTATTGCTCTCTTTTTTGTTACTTTGTGTTTTATTCCTCCTATCTTCATGAACATACTCATATAGAAACATATACTCTTACTGACGAAATAGAACATGGAGTGAACCACAATATTTATAGATGAACAACCAGTAATATTTCAAGAAATGAAGAGACGCATAACCAGTTAACCATTAATATTTCAAGAGACGAAGAGACGCATAATCACTCAACGATTAATATTTCTGACACTTAAATCAATAACGTATAATTAAGAAAGTGCAGTTACTATGTCATTTTCAACAGTGTTTTCTTAATTATGCGTTGTGGAATTGATTAACATTAACGGTGCTTCCTATAAAATATGTTATTAAACATAACTCATTCAAGTCAACGCTAACGTTACTGATGTTCAACAGCGTTGTTTCAAGAATGCGATGTTGAAGTTACTCACATTGACAGCACTTGCTTTAGAATGTGTTGTTTATATTATTTTGCTTCATTTTTAATAATGTCGTTTAAAATTGCGATGTTGAATGATCATTATTAATTACGATATCTGACGTAGTGCAAACCTTCATTTTTTCTTCTTCCTCTTTAAAATTCAACTAACAACCAAACCTTAATAGTAGTGGATGAAATATTTAAGAGAAGAATAACATGAGACCTAAAGATAAAAGAAATAAATGAATGATGACTGGAATACAAACTTAGAAGAGTTTTAACTGGTTACAAACCATAGTGTCAATATTAAAGAGCCAATCATTAATAAATATGTATGAATAGCATTAATATAAAATTCTTACAATATATCAGGTGTATGCATTTTTTTTATCATATTTGTATCTCTTAGTAAAAGAATATTTGTATCTTTAGGTGAACTAATTGATTAAGATGATATCCTAACATTTTTTATTGTCCAACAAATAAAATATTCTTAAAATAATTAAAAGAAACAATACAAAGAATTCTCCGCGTACAAGAAACTTTGTCTAGTAGTGCAGTGTTCCTATATTGTCTTCTTCTTCCGGTGACACAGTAATTGGTAGGTTTGCATTCAAAAGCTGTCTCCTACCAAAATGTTCAAAAATCAATTGGATTAAGGGCTTGGCTACTTGCTTGACCAGTCACCAGTGACCACTGTCATTACCACTGTTGAATACGGATTGTGCATATCTCAAACTTACTGTAATTTACCAAACATAGTTATTGTCTAGCAACTCAATACTTACCCACCAATGGTGTATTTATTGTCTAGGAATATTCAAGTTTTATCCAATAATAACTGGTTATTAGTTTGGCTCATTCTCACCGAATAGCATTCTTAAATCATTCTAACAGAAAGCAATCCAACAATGACTATGGTAAAGTCTGCTAGATTTCCAGAAAAACTAAATACGATGATTATAAATATTGAATGATATAATGATAGTGCAAAAAAACTTTTACATTTTCAATGAATGGCAATGATAATATTCACGCTATAAAAAATTAAAAATTAAACAGGATTGCATTACCTCATGTGGATAATTAATTTTAGTTTTTATGAGAAAGAAAGTTTTCAGTTTTTTTCTATTCTCAAATAAAATAAACATATTTATATAATTTATGATTCTAAAATTAAATTCTCATGATTTTTTTATAATCAAACAAGTAATTCTTTAATTTGCACACAAACTAACATTAACCATATTTCTTTTTTTCTTTCACTTGTTTTCAACTTTCAAAAATATATACTATATATATATATATATATATATATCATCTCATTCTAAAAAACATTATTCATAATATAAGTAAAGAAACTATGTTTTGCCGTTGAAAATAAAATTTCAATGTTCTAGTGCCATTTATTCGTCACTTATTTCACAAGTCTTGTGAGTTTTGACCTTCGGTTTTTAATGTTATTTGAATCCAACTGATTTGAATTAAACTGAATTAAAATACTGGTTTTAAGTGAGATAAATAGATGTTGATATTGCTAGTTCATCTTGGCTTGGATGAATAGATGTTGATATTTTACTATTAATCTTTCCTCCATCTTCCAGAACACAATATGATAAATATAAAATCAATAATAAAACAAGAAAAAAATTGCTCAAAATTTTGGAATTCTAAACCTATTTCCATGTTAACTAAGAGCAGTCACAACATATAACATATAACCCTCATCACACCCACCCATTTAACTCTAACACTCTAACTACTAAGGCTCCCTAAAAAGAAACCAGATAATCAATAGTATTAGAGAGTCTAATACTCAAAACTCTCTACTACCGGAGAAGATCCCAGGCCTTCTAAAAACTCATGGGTGGGCAAAATCTATACAGATCATGATTATCTGTGGCAGTTGTAGCAGTAACTGTGGTAGTACCAGTTTCCATGGCTTTGCAACTACATCCTTGGTTGTTGCTTTGAAACCCTAGACCGTAACAAAGGCACACACCTTCTTTTTGACTGGTAGCAACGTTGTTGATCCCATTATACCACTGGTACAAAACTTGAGGTTCTTGTTTCAACTTCTTGTTACTGTTTTCTGGGTTCATGGTAGAAGAAGATGGAGCTATGGGGTGATTAGAAGGAAGACCAATAGAAAGGTCTAAGTTGAGTTGATTATGAGGATGAAAAGCTAATTCATCTGTGGTAACACCACTGCTGCTATTTGAATCTTCAGTACCATTAACCAACTGAAAATTGTTGTTGTTAATGTCTTGGTTGATGTTGCTAATGTTATCTTTGTTCATTTTCTTGTTGCTTGTGGTGGTGATAATAGTGTTAGCAGGTCGAGCTGTGGTAGTGGTGGTGGCGGCTGCAGCGGCGTTAAGTGGTCGATGGGTTTGTGGGTCGATTCCACGGCTGTAGAGTTTTCTCTTGATGTGGGTGTTCCAGTAGTTCTTGATTTCATTATCTGTTCTACCGGGTAACCTTGCAGCTATTAGTGACCATCTGAAATATCATAAAACCATTTTCACAAAGAAATTAAGAGAAGAAGAATACTAGTATATAAGGTGGTTCAGTGTTGTTGAGGATACTTAATTAATTAAACTTTCTAACTTAGAGAAAACAACAATCATGTATATTAAATCATTCTTTTATGAGTTTTTTCACAATAAATATGATGTGACACTTAAGAAATATGTTCAAAAAAATGAAATCACAAGGATTATGTTCATACTTGTTTCCAAGTAAGCTGTGAAGGTTAATAATAAGTTCATCTTCTTCTTCAGTGAAGTTTCCTCTCTTGAGATCAGGTCTCAGATAATTTATCCATCTGAGTCTGCAACTCTTACCACATCTAAGCAACCCTGTATATACATTAATCAATAAAAGACTAATATAAGAAATGGGGTGTTTCTATATAAAGAAGTTACATCTAATCAAATTGTTATAGCTAGTTAGAATAATAACATATATTAAAATCAATAACTTACCAGCAGCTTTAGGAAGAGATCTCCAACACCCTTCACCATGAATCTTGATATAGTTAATAAGACGTTCATCTTCTTCTTTGGTCCAAGCTCCTTTGTTTGTGTGCTCTTTCTCACAACAAGGAGATCTACCCATGATTTGTTTATGAGAGAAAAAGAGATAGAGAAGAGAGTAGTGAGATTTGTGAATGAGATAATGATATATTTGAGGGTGGAATGGAACGTGGAAAGTGGTTGAGGAAGAAAAGAGAGAGGGTAGAAGGGAATATAAATGGGAGGTGGTGAATAGAAAGAAGAGGGTGCAATTGACTCGGGTACCTTCTTTCTCTCACAACACAAGTAATGAAAGAAAGAGCATTTGACCGAGTTGGTGAGAAAGACTAGTGGTTACAATTAAGTTAGTGCTGGATTTGGTAGGTAGCTCTACTTTTCATGTTTCTTTAACTTCCTTTTTTGCTATTCCATCCTTCCCATACATTTTATTTGCATATTTCATCTTATATATTCTTTTTTTTACTATGTTATTCTCTCATTTTATAAATATGTAACTAATTGTTTTCAGATTTACCATTATTTTTTTTAATAAGTATCATATCTAGGAATCAAATCATTAATTTTTTAATCATTCTAGAATTTAATGGAATCTTATATAGTTATACTACTAAATTAATATATTGTTAGTATTTTTCTATTCAAATATACTCTCACATGTAGTTAAGGGTGGAAACAGGCTAGGTCAGACCAGACTTTCCCTTAAAATAGCCTAACATATATAGTAAATAGGAGATTGGGCCTGACATGTTAGCATGTTCAAAAAAAATTTCAAAGCCTAGGTCTAACCTGTTTAAAAGCCTAGTTTGGCCTGTTAACCTGTTTAAAGGTTTGTTATAGTATATAATCTTGAAATATGTCATCATGTATACATTTAGATATGCAAATATTCCTACTTTTAATTAGACTTTTCTAACTCTAACAATTAAATTATATTTTTGTATACATTTTTATATAAAATTACATATATATTATAATATTACTTATATTAAAATTGTATAATATAAATATGTTGCATAATATAACTAAATAGGTCAGCCTGTTAGGCTTGATAGGCCTTTTGGATGGCCTAAAGCATGACATGTTAAAGTAAATAGGCTTTTCAAAAAGCTTGAGTCTGACATGTTCACGAAAAAAGTCTGATCTGGTCTAGCTTGTTATTGGTCAAGTAATACACTCCTGGTAGACGGCCTAACATGTTTCCATTGTTACATGTAGTAGTTATCCTATAGAATCAATAGATAAATAAATGCTTAAAGCATCTTCTATGGTTTATTCTTACTTCATTGTTATTGAAGAATAGTATTGTATTCTTATAAGAAAAATAGACCCAAAAAGAAAACATTGACACAAAAATTATGTAGATGTTTTATGATGTTGGTTGTGAGATTCAAATACAAATAAAAATGATGGTTATTATGTTAGAAAAAATATAGATATTATTCTTAATGGAAACGTAATAAATTAGAAAATATCCTCTTGCATACTTCTATTTTATAGGTTAGGTTCACAAGTGTTTTGAAAATATTATTTAAAAAATAAATTCAAGTTTCTTTTAATATATTAATCATAACATTTCCTAATACAAATTTACTTGGTATTTTATTTCATTAAACAATGTCTTAAAACATTTATAAATATGCTATTATTTTTATCTTTTATATATATGGAGGTAAAAAGCAAAAGTGTCTCCCACATTTGTCTCAACTTGATGTCATTAATTATGTCTCATTCATTTGTATATAGATATATAAATTTAATGTATTATTTTGTAAAACAAAATTAAAATAAAGTATTATTTTTTATTTGTTGATAAATACTACTGATTAGTCTAGATACCTTAACTTTGTGGATTGAGGATCCCATTCCGTCCCACATCCAAATTAATTTGGAAAATTCTCATTTCACTAAATAAATACTGATGTCTCTCACGTTGTTCAAGAATTTTAAGTTTTGGCTGATTTGGCAAGTGACAAATAGCACATTATAAGGGAGAACTTAATTATTGTTGGTCTCACGGACTAGAGAAGAGAGGTTAATTATTATTGAATCTCGTTTGAAGAGTAACTTGAAAAATAACTTTTGCACGTAATTCATTGACTTATTATTACTTAAACATATATTTTTGTGAACTTAGGGGAAACAATTATAAGTTGAGCAATATAGTTATAAATATTAAAAACATGCATTTGGATTCTTAATATTTGTAAAAATTTGCAGACTAACTCCTTCTAAAATTATTTTTCACCATGTAGTGGCATGTCATAAAAAAATTGTTAGTAGTTAGCATAGCAAATTTAATATGATACTTAAATAATGAGGTTCTTTTATCTAGTATACTAGTTTTTTTGGGTTGAGTTGCCCTCATGTGTTTAAGTTTTAATAATTAATACTTTCATTTAGAGCTGTGTTAAAAATGACTACCTATAGGCTGGATTAAGGTATATTACTGAATACTAATATGTGAATAAAACCGCCAAAATAAAAAAGACTATCATTAGGTCACTGTCGATATAGTGAACATCATCGTGAATGTCACATCTTAAAAGGACGACAATGTTAGAAATCTTACATTGGGGAGCATAACAAACTCAATATGGTATAGTTAAGCTATGAAACTTTCCCACCTAATACTAATCTTTTGGGTTAAACTTTTATCATATGCTTAAGTCCTAACAAAAATGATAAAAATGCCCTTATCCTAGCTAAGGCAAATTAAAAACTAGAAATTTAATTCCTTGAATATGCCATTTAATTCCTGATACTTAAAAGTTAAAAACATGATTTATTATTCCGAGGACTTGTAAGAGGTACAAAATTGATCCCTCGTTGGCGGTGAAAAGCAATTTTATGATTTTGTCCACATGTTTCACAAAAAACTGAACGATTTTTCAGGTTGTTGTAGGGTTCTCTACCTAGTAACTCAATTTTTAAGCTTGCTTGTTTCCATAGTATTTTCGAAAATAACTTATAAATTTAAAGGTTTATCTTAGTGAGTGTCATGACAACATTAATTGTTTATATAGTATTGTCTTCATTTTTATATATAAACAAAATTTGAGTAATTCAATGTTATTAAACAAAGCAAAAATATTTTTTTTTACCAACAAGATTTGGTCTAGTGGTTTAAGGCACTGCTAGATTTTAGGATGGCCAAAAGATCAAGACTTTGATTCCTGAGAGTGACACTTGTTGGACTGAATAGTCATGAACTCCGAAAGTGATTAATTTCTTACCCAAAAAATTGAGGAATATCATTAGTAATACAAAAAAACACATAAGCAAAAATAAAGATCATGCACTCATTCCTTAGAGAAGAGCTATATTATTATACTCATAATTACTAAAGTTTTAAAAAACATTGTCTCATCATTCAACCAATCATGAAATGTTTGATTTCGGTTGAGCTAAAGTGCATTATTAAAAGAATGTATTATTATGTTTGACTCTTGCTAATTAATATGTTAAAGGAACAAATTTATCATTAGACAAGTTTGATATCAGTCACAATCTTCCTATAAATAATCCATAATTCAAGGACTAAATGGTAATTAGTGAGGCCCCAGTTTGAAAAAAGAAGATACCAAACGACAAAAAAAGTGGGATGTCAAAACCTACTATAGCAAAAGCTTCATGTCTACACTTATATGATTCATTGATTGTGAAATTTAAGCACACCAAACTTTTCTTATTTATTTGCCCCAAGTTTTAATAGCTTTTGTTGTTCCATCTTTCCACTGTTTTCTAACTACTTTTTTTATCATTATTACTTTACATATTTTGTTGCCTAATAAAGGATTCTAGAAGCATTTCTCCACTTACTCCACTTACTCTTGTCAATTCATGTTCGATTTGAGTAACTAACTTCCTCTACCATCCTTGGTTGAGTTGTTGAGATTAGTAGTGCTCATCAATAGTATCTTTTTCTTTCAATTCTTTCACCCACTTGGCTCAAAAATTATATATATAATATCTATTCACTGTGACTATAAATATTTATATATAATCATTATATCATTCATTATTTATTTAATTTATATTATATTTAAGAGTCAATAGTAATTAAATATAATGGATAATAGAATGAGTACATACATATTTTTCTCATTAAACATATATTAATACAAAATATTGAACTTGCCTTGAAGTTAACAATTAGCCTAATAAATCAAACTACATGACAATATTCTATTTCCATAATCTCCAAATCCTTCACTATAAAATATGTTAACATCATAAGAAGGATCTCCTTATTAATTGACCACATATTTACTGATGTTAATTGAGGATATAATTTAGAAATTGAAGTATAGTATTGCACTAGAAGAAGAAAATAAACAAGAAATTCAAGCCTTTTGAGTGGTCTCACAACCGTATCTTCCTTCATGAGGGGTGTATGTTCTGAATTGTTAACAAAATCTTTTACAAAGAGATATGGCAGGGGTAGTATGAGGTCACAATAATACATGATATCTATTTATCTAACTATGATATGAGTTAGTTTAATGTGTGGCCATGAGCAAATGCTTAATATTTAAAAAGGAAACAAATTTTAAAGAAAAACGAAAATTATCAGTATTATCTATATTCCTATATAAACGTGTCTTTAAAATATAAACAAATAAATCGATATATGTAATTAATATAACTTATAACATTTTTTTAATTTTTCTATATTATTTCTCATCGTTATTAATTTTATTCTATTAGTTATCTCTCTTACGAATAAAAAGTATGAAAATGACACACTGAGAAATTATTCGGAAACGTTTTCTTGAGCATCTAGAAGTTGGAAAATTTTAAAACCAGTTAAATAAATATAGAGATATTACATCCTACAGTGATAAACTTATTTTTATTAAAGGGTGATTAGTTTAAATTTGTTCTATTAGTTATCTTTCTTACGAATAAAAAGTAAGAAAACGACATACAGAAAAAATATTTGAAAATGTTTTCTTGAGTATCTAGAACTAGAAGTAGGAAAAAAATTAAAATCATTTATATAAATATAGAGGGAGTACATCCCACAATGTTTGATTCTCATTAATTTAGTTTCTAGGTGGGAGTTATATATGAAAACTAAAAATCTTTATTGGGATAACTAGTCATATCAGATATGAATATTTCCAACTCTCTAATTGATATTTCTCTCTTAAACAATACATATAGTCTACAAAAAACAATACAAAAATTGTATACTGAATTTTATATTACAACATTATCTACCATTTATATTTAATCATATTAAATATTAAATATAAATAATGCAAATAAATGGTGAATGATTCACCAATTATATATAAATCTTTTATACTGATGAAAAGTACAAAAATATTACAATAAAAAACAAACACATTGTTTACTATGAAAACTTGCTTCTGTTTTGAAATTCTAAAATATATGCCAATTGGCATATGAAACTTTCATTATTTAAACACAAATAATATAGGTAATGATAGGTATTTGACAAATTAATATTTGTCATTTTCATATTTCAACCAACCTCCCATCTCATCCAACACACAGTTATGTCATTGTGAGCCGGCCAAGTCAACTTTTATATCATGGTTGGTAAAGCTCACCTTCCTACCTTAGTTTTTTGTTGCTTCTAGAAGCAGTAGAATAAATTAACTTTAAATTAAAATAATGATTGATTGTTTAATAAATTTTGTTTCATATCAATAAAAATTTGTCATGTCAATTAAAAATTAAATATACATTATTTTTTCTATTTTACATTTAATATCATTGATGTAGAACATGATTTTGGACATGCTTTATTTCAACGCGATTTAAACTTTTTTAATGTGAGGTTGGTGACCCACCTCCTTACCTTCATGGTTTTCCCACCTCATCTATTGGAATCAAATGGGCCATTCATTTCTTTGCTCCTCTCATGCCACATCTCTACAGTTTCATGCCTTTATTAAGTTCTTTAACCTTCATTAGATAATATTTTAAATATTTCAAGGAATTGGTATTATTCTTATCTTGGAGTATTTTGACTATGACCATGAGTCTATTAATTTGTCACTACTGATAGATTTTCTTATGTGGGTCCACTTGAAGATTATATTGGAAACATCAAAATAAAAGTGAAGGACCAATATATTTTGCCACTGTTTAGTGGCATATGGCATATATTCCATAATTTTAAATTGATTGAAAGGGTATCATAATTTGTTGATGGATTCTTCCACGTTGACAAACCAATCCATGTATTCATGGCTTTTGTTTCTTTGAATCATGTGCTTAATTCCGACATGCCAATTCATTCTCAAAGAGATACATTTTTAATCAACTAAATATTTGGTAAGAATTTTGTTCTTGTATGAGTGGGATATGAAGAAATTTTTAAGTAATTCTAAAAAGGTTACAAAGTTATGAAATACTAAAAGATTAAGAATTCAATTTCTGTGAATGATATTTATTGGAAAGGGAGTTACCTACCTCAAAATGGGTTAGTTACTCATTGCTAGTACAAAAACTTTTTATGTATGTGGTCCTATTTCATTGAGACACAACTCATCTAATTTTTTTTTATATTGAAAAGAAGGAGAGATATATTTTATATAAAACTATCTTTGTAAAATCTTTTTAACCAGAGAACAAGATATGAAGAATCCAATTCCATCTTGTTAAAATTGAAGAGTTCAGTTACATGCACTTTATATGCATGGTGTATTGCACTATTTATAATGTGCATGAATCAGCAGGAATGAAACCAAACTTCATATTGGTAGGCGTATATCCACTCCTTATGTCCAATGAAAAGTTGTTATACAACTTGTTAAGTAGTTTGCTTTATGTGAACTAACGGCTTAAAGTTCAGTTTTATGGATGAGAAAAATTAAAGGATTAATTGAATGAGAAAATAATGTGGGCACGGTTAGTGTGTGAGTTTTATATATTATTATTGTATCATTCATGTTTTATTATTATAGACTTTTAATAAAAATAATAATACAAATGAATGGTGGATGATGTATTGATTATGTATAAATATTTGCACAGATAATACATAGATATTGCACTCTAATCGAATATCCTTGGCTTAGGGCTTAAAAATTACTATTGGATACCAAGAGTTTGACATTAAATAAAACCTTAAACAAATGTTTACATTCTTACTGTAAAAACCTTGTACTCATGGGCAATAAGGGTTAGTCTTTGGGGGTTTTTATTTGAAATATAGCCAAAATGTAAAAATAAAAAATTACATCTTTCCTCTTGGGCCCACATTATGTACATAAATATGCTAGTCTTGGCCGACTAAAACAAATAGTATACATGTCATGATTTTAATGGTTAAAAAAAATAATTTTTCTTATAATATAAGGAGATATTTTATTCTCTTTTTATAAATTCAATTATCTTATTAGTATAATAAATATGTTATTTTGTGTTAAATAAATCTAAAAATCCGATAGACTAGTGGTTGAAGCCTTTTGTTATTTGATGTGGAAGGCATCAGTCGAGAACTGAATCTCGTAGTTGAATCCAGGCAAAATTAAACATTGGATCACCTTAGGTGAGTACTTGAAAGGAACTTATATGCTCGAATCAGTATAAATATATGTCTTTAGAGAGAGAAAGTAGAGTAAAAGTAAGTATATCTTCATTATGAGTGTCATCACTTGTATATTTTACCTTTGTTACATTTTAGAGGTGAGATGTGTCATAAGATGATATTTTACTTATTAATCTTGATTTATAAATAACAAATGTTACTTTGTTGAATATAAAATTATTTGTAAATTATTTTTGTAGGAAAATATATCATTATTTATTATCCACAAACATAATTTTTTATGAGCCTAAAGGAAGGGAAAGATCTTATGGCATCTAATATGCATACAAAATTAGTAAATGCTTTTTACACTCTTATTTTAATACTCTTTCCTTTCTCTTTTTTTGAACTAGGTAAATGTATTTCCACAGTGTATATTCACATCTAATATATAAAATTGGTAAAGGCTTTTCATATTCTCGTATTTTATTACTCCTCCATTTTTCCTGAACTACGAAAATAAATTTCCATAGTGTATACTGTATACACACTATATAAATATACTTATGTAATAAAGTTTGGAGAAAGAGGGGTGTGAAATAAATAGAAAAGAAGTTAGCAGAAAGAGGAGTGTGAAAAAGAACGACCTTCAAGATCGAAGGTCATTATCCATTTGATATTGGGCTTGTCAACACTTCCAAGCCCATGAAATTCTTTCTTAGCTGGAACTCTTTTTTATCATAAGATAGGATTAGGACGAGAAGAAGAAGAAGAAAAAAGGAACATAAGGGTTCTTTGAGCCCGTTATATTAACACATTTGCCTAGGACGCGTTGCATGTTTCACTTTTGTTGTGTGATGTGATTGCAGATTTTCACCCATGAACTATAACATTTTTTCAAGAGTTAAAGTGAAAAAACCATATAAGTGAACTTATAACATATATTAATCAAAACTTGAGGGTATTAGGTTTATGAATTTATTCACTTATATGCTATTCAACTTATTCACTTGTGTACAATGTGACATTTCTTCTTCATACTTAAAATACCCATGTGAGTGTATTAGCTGTAATATTCGTTTTTTTTTGTTGCTTTTAATTATAGCTAAGCTGTTGAGCAGTAATCGTTAGATCCACTTGAATGATTATAGTATTTATGTGATGTGCAACTCATATAATAAATATGAAGGAAGTCTCATGGGCTTAAACCACCTTTATCACCAAAAAATATATGCACCAACAAAAACTAATTGCGGACACTCATATTTATGCTACTAATTAATGATTAATAACGGCTTATTAAGTTTAAAATTTTAATGGATTGGCTGAATTTTTGGTTGAAAGATTGTCTCTGCAACTTAGGAGGAGGCATACTCGATTTCGACCTCTTCCGAATGATATGAAGTCGCCACTATATTTTTTGCAATTAAATCGTAGAAAACTCTCTTATAAGCCCAATTAGGATAATTTGGTCTTTTGAACTTGAGTTCTGAGCTCAGGAGTCGATTACAGATCGATGAAGTTATTAACACCCCGTCTGCCCGTATTAAAACGGTACCCTTGCTAATAATATGGACTTGTATACCATTTAAAAATTATTTATTAAAAATTCAATGACTAAAGAAAAATGTTTTATTTTTGTATTTGTGTCTGACAAGTTTATCTTGCTCCTATGTATCCCTAAGTGCAAGGGAAATCAAGACTACGCAGTTCTGGTTTGAAAATTGATTGGTCGAAATATAATTTGAATTTTGTCGTTTTTGAGATAGATGAAGCAGCAAACGCTAATATTCGCACCACACCAAATCTTAATTTCAAGCACATCAGGCTTGGGATCCTAGAAAGTTATATTTGAAGCACATCAGGCTCAGGGTCCTGGAAAGCGAAACTTTTCAAATATGTAGGGTAGTGATATGGAATGCTTGAGAATATGTCGTGTGTTATGTTGTCATGTTTTTAAAGATACAAATGATGTCGTGTATGAGTAATGAATGTATGCATATATGTTTTTGTTTGTGATCTCGTGCTTTTCTAAAATCAAACAAATTTTTTTTATGGACTCGATTGAAATGCGACCCATGTTGGACATTGTTAAAAGGGACTATCTGTCTGTGCCTTGCCATCCAATTTTCTCTAGTGTCATGTTAAGAATTTATTGGAAGAGTTGGATCGTCCAATAAATTGCCCCAGTATATTTGTTATAGACCTGATGAGAATCTTTCCAAACAGAGGTTGTGACTCTGACTTCAAAACAAACTGCCCTAGTTTGCATGGTTGAAGATGAGCAATAGTGGATTTTCACTTGAGGGTGTTCATTTCTTTTCCCTTATTTTTGCCTGGAATACCTAGTGTAGGTATCTGTTAGGAATTCTCTCTTTTTATTATGATATTAAGTCGCCGTTGAATGTTTTCGACTTAGTATCGCTCACCTTTTCTTAGGTTGCCCTTGGAGATTTTCAACCTAGTACTCTTTTCTTTTTGCATGTTTTTTTTTTTTTGCTTTTTTGGATTTCTTTTTTGAACACCCTTAAGTATGACAGTCATAAGTGCGTGAAAGCATGAGTTTTCCTTCAAGTTTGATGGTGAGAACACAAGATCTTGCCTCCGCTTGGTTGAGGAATTTGGATAGATCCATGATGAGCAACTTCAGCCCTGCCCCAAGTATATGTTTCTTGATACTTTCATTTGAGAAATGAGATCAACCTCCACAAACTGCCCCGATTTGGATTGATATCCTTCTTTTGATTTCAACTTGTTATGTGTTTTCTCCATGCACAACTCTTTAAAAAGAAATACTAAAAATAATAATCATGCAAATTTGGATTTTTTTTGATTTTGAGTATTGATGTGGTGGTAGTGGTGATGAGAGATTGAGATTTAATCTGATGCTTTAAAATGAGATGTTTTATCAAACTTTTTTGGATTTATTGGAGTCCATGTTTCTTTTCCCTAGTGTGTATATCTTCGACAAATCAAATCCTCAACAAGGTCTTTTGAACTTGTATCTTGGTCTGGCTAAGGGTTTCCAAAAAAGGATATAAAAATGACATGCATTGGCTTCTCATTATTAGTTTCCAAATTATGGACTATAGCTAGAAGCCACACTACCCTTGGAGACCAATAAAACTCCCTTTTTAAGCTAGGGAGTTGAAGAGTATATGATCCTAATTATATCAGTTAGAAAACTTAGAAGCCTAAAAAGATTTTTATGCTTTTATGTAAAAGTAACTGCCAACTTGGTAACATAAAAGGAAGAGATTTATGGAGAGAGGTTCATTGATCCGTTTTCTTTTGTTTTTCCTCTCCTCTTTTACTTGCCTTTTCCCCTCTTAGCATCCATACGTTACTTTCACTTTCTCCTCTCTTTTTTAATTGTATAATGTACTATATTGATTTTTTCATTTTGAAATGAAACTAACTATGATCCAAAGGTTTTTTTTTAACTAATGGTTAAGAATCTACACCACCAATGGATATAAAAATAGTTATGAGACAATCTAAAAAAAATACTTTATTCAATCTTTTTATTGTTTTGAAATTTAATATTTTTATTGATTTTTGTAAGTAGGCTGGACAAAATTGAATATTCACAATACCTCATATATTGAACCTAGAAGAATCTACACAATATATATACAAAGTGA
This sequence comes from Lupinus angustifolius, assembly GCF_001865875.1. Taxonomy (NCBI): domain Eukaryota; kingdom Viridiplantae; phylum Streptophyta; class Magnoliopsida; order Fabales; family Fabaceae; genus Lupinus; species Lupinus angustifolius. The sequence goes on from NW_017722844.1 coordinate 46,511, forward strand.
AAAACTAAGGAACTATTAAAAATAGAAACTTAACAGATTTACCAGAATAACCAAAAATAGAAAGAGCTAAAACAAGAAAGTTTGAAATTAATTGATATTTTGGATTGGGCTTTTATGGGTTTCATCTTGGCTCTTGGGTTTGTTTCTTAACATCTCCCCACAAGCTGGTATATGGATGATTATCATACCAAGCTTGGCTTATAAATTGTAGAAAGGCATTGGTGTGAGGGATTTTGTAAAGAAGTCTACAATTTGGAGCTTGGAAGTGATGGACAGGAGGTGAAAAGTGCCATTTTGAACCTTTTCACAAACCACATCACAACCTACTTCGATGTGCTTGGTTCTCTCATGAAAAACTGTATTTACAGCTATATAGAGAGCTGATTTGTTGTCACAGAATATGCTAATTGGAGAGGAGTTGGAATGCCTAAGTCCCTGAATAGATAGAGAAGTCATTGAGCTTCACAAGATGTCATGGCAAAAACTTTGTATTATGCTTCTGCTGAGGATCTTGAGATTCTATTCTGATTTTTGCTTTCCCATGATACTAAGGGTAATCCTAGAAAGAAACATCTGCCTGTAATGGATCTTCAAGTGTCAAGGCAAGCCCCCAAATCTGAGTCTGAATATCCTTTTATGGTTGCTATGTTGTTGCTAGGAAAGAAGTTCCCCTGTGCAGGAGAATTCTTAAGATATTTGAGGATTCTGAATGCAACAAGTTGATATAGATCAGTTAGAGTGCTAAGGAGTTGATATATCTGATCTGGTGTGTGTGAGATAGAGCATATTTCCTAGTTGTCTTCTATAGGATGTAGGATCTTGAAGTAATTGTCCTGAATTTGCTTGAAGTTTGGTATTGTATTCCATTGGAGTTGAGGTTGGTTCTGAAGCAAATAGTCAAGATTGTTGTAGAAGATCTAGTGTATACTTTCTTTGGTATAGTGTGATTCATTCTCTGCATCTGGCCAGCTCCATTCCTAGAAAGAATTTTAATTTGTCAAGGTCTTTGATGCTAAATTATGTTTGCAAAACTGTTTTAGTGTACTAAATTTGTTGCAAATCTTTTCCCGCTAAAGCTAAATCATCAACATACATTAATATTGCAGTAAAATTATAGTTGACATATTAAATGAAGAGAAAGTGATCTGAGTGACACTTTGAATACCCAATTGTTACCAATGTGGTGGTGAGCTTGTCATGCCTGGCTTATTTCAAGTCATAAATAGATTTCCCCAATTTGCAAACAAGCTTATGATTGGTGATGTGTAGTCCAGGAGGAGGTTTCATGTATACTTCTTCTTTAAGATCACCATGTAGGAAAGTTGTGTTGATATCCAACTGATAGAGATATCAATTGTAAATGGCTGCAAGAGCTAATATAACTCTAATGGTTGTCATTTTTACAGTTGGACTAAAGGTCTTCAAGTAGTTAACCCCTTCTGTTTGGTTGAAGCCTTTAGCAACCAATCTTGCTTTGTGCCTTTCTACTATAGTTGAAAACCCACTTGCAACCAATGACCCTTTTTCCAATAGGCAAGGTAGTTAAGTACCAAGTGTTGTTCTTTCGGAGAGCAACTAATTTTGCATGAATAGATTTTCTCCAATAGTCTTAGAGAATTTCCTCAGAGTAATGAACAGGAGTAGAGCTCAAAGAAATGATAAGAGATAAATGTTTACGTGTTAGAGATAAGTGATCTTAAGAAAGATAATCAGAGATATTATACTTAACTTATGTTGAGGAAGATTGGTGTGAGTCAGAGGCTAAAGCACAATGATAATTAGCCAAATAGTTTTGTGTTTTTCTAATTCCTTGTGAGTGTCTTACAGGGTTGATGTTGGTCAGAGGAACATTGTTGTGTAAAGGATTATCTTGAGGCAGAGGAAGAGTAGTATCTCTATTTGTAGATGGATCAATTTCGTAAGTGATAGTATCATTGTCATGAAGGGGGATAATAGGGTGATTGGGATGGACAATATCCTCGAGGTTGGTTCTAGTGAAGTGAAAGATATGTTCAAAAAATGAACATTTCTTGAGATGAAGATCTCATTAGTGTTAAGATCAAGAAGAATGTAGCCTTTTGTTCCTTGTTGAAATCCTAGGAATATGCATTTTTCTAGGTTTTAGATCTAACTTTCTTCTCTGAGATACTAAAGTGGATGAATAGCATAAACTACCAAACACTCTTAGGTGCTTTTTGGTAGGTAGGACATTGTATAACTCATCATAAGGTAATCTATTTGAAAGAAACTTGGTTGGTTGCCTATTGATTAAATGGATTGAGTGAGCTATGCTATAATTCCATAAGCAAATAGGGAGATTGGATTGAAAGATAAGATCTCTTGCCACCATAAATATATGGTGATGTTTTCTTTCAACAATACTATTTTGTTGTGGTGTTTCTACACAGGAGGTTTGATGTTCAATACCTCTAGAAAGATAGAAATCCTTCAAGATAAATAATTTTTGCCATTGTCACTTCTAATGGCCTTTAGTTTGCAGTTGAACTGAGTTTCAACATAGCAGATAAAGTTTTTAACTAATTGGGTAGTTTCAGACTTGGCTTTCATAAAGAAGATCCAAGTGAACTTTGTCTTATCATCAACAACTATAAGAAAATACACATGTCCTAAGGTGGGAAGGGTGGACAAGGCCCCCCAAATGCCCATATGCACTAAATCAATAGCATGACCAGACTTCGTAATACGAACAAAATAAGGTAACCTTTTCTGCTTTGCTAGATGACAAATTTCACGTGGGTCAATAGTTCTATTGCATTTTATAAAAGGGAACAAAGTTTGAATATGAAGCAATTTATTATAGGACAAATGTCCTAGTCTAGTGTGTTAAACATTCGAATCATTGTAACTATTGTAAGCATTAATGTGACAAGTTCTAGGATAATTCTTGTTGAGTTGAGTCATTGTGTATAAGTCTCCTTTGAGCTCAGCTGCACCAATCATCCTCAAGGAGCTCATTTCTTGAATTAGGCATCTGTTAGCTAAGAATGTTAAGGTAGATGCTAAAGAAGATGTTAGCTTTGAAATTGAAATGAGGTTAAATTTGAAAATAGGAACATATATTACATTTATAAGATAAAATGAATCAGAAAAGATTACACTTCGTGAATATTGAGCAGCCACTTGATTTTCATTTGGTAAGGTTATGAAAATGGGCTTGGTTTTCTTGTATGTATGAAAATGTAGCAGGGAGCAACATACATGATTTGTTGTTATTGTGTTTATGATCCAAGTAGAATCCTTTATTTTAAGAGAGGAAAAATTACCTATGATGGGAGGTTCTTGAAGGTCAACAGAAGTCTGGATTGAACTTATCTGGTTTGTGTTGTGATTGCTTTGTCTGATGGATTGTTTGATCAGTTCCTTCAGTGCATTCTGTTATGCTGAAGTGAAAGGTGGAGTATCTGAAAGTATGGCTTTTGTCCTTTTACTTGGCTCATCAACAAAATCTGACTCCTCAATTGTAAAGCTATTGGTGATGCTAGAAGAACTAGGATGGAAGCCATGTGTTTTTATAACATGTGTCAACTGTGTGTCCCAGCCTTTGATAAAAGGTACATGATTATTAACCTCTTCCTCTCCCTGAAGTTGAGGACCTCCCTGAATTATTGGACCTACCAATTCCTCTATATCCAATTCCTCTTGTTCTTGGATCAATATTGCTATCAAAAGCATTTGTTGAGAATCTTGGTTCATCAAGTTGCATTTGTCTTTCTTGTTAGACCAAGATAGAGAAAACTTTCTTTATGGAGGGGAGTGGGTCAATTATCATAATTTGTGACCTAATAGCAGAGAATTGATAATTTAATCCTCTCAAAAAGCATATCATGTAATCATTTTTTCTGTAGTTCTTTATAGTACGGAATGGTTGCGCAAGAGCATTTAACACCACAAGCACATAGTGGTATGGGTCTGTAGTCATCTAGTTGTTGCCACAGTTCTTTAATTTGGTTATAGAAGGCACTACCAGACTTATATCCTTGCCTAGTTGAGTGAATTTCACTTATCAATTCAGAAATTCTAAACATATCTCCTTGGTGATACCTTTCTCTTAGGTCATTCCAAATTTCTTTTGCATTATCTATCCACAAAACAGACTGAATAATAGAGGGGTCAATGGACTGAGTAAGTCAGGATTCAACCAATTGGTTGCATATGTTCAAGGTTGCAAACTTTCGGTCATGAACTGGGGTTTTTGGTAAAGATCTGTCAACAGATCCGAATTTGTTTTTTGTTCCAAGAGCAATGGTCATGGCTCGAGACCATGCATGATATTTTTCACCATTTAGTAGGAATGAAACAAGAAGGACCTAGATTCTCATTAAGGTGCACGTAGTAGACACTTTATGGATCCATGGAGGGATTGGTGATTGTAGTTGCCATCTGCCAAAAAGTGAGGAAGAACTAAAGAACAAGAAACACGATTCTGGAACGAAGATGAAAATTTGAGGCGCTATAGAGACACTCTTCAAAAGGGTACTATGATACCATGTAAAATGATGTTTGTCATCTTGATGAAGAAGATGAATAGTGATTCGTATTTTGTGAATCAAAGAATGAAGAAACAATCTTGAATTGATTGATTATGAAAGAGATAGAAGAAGAATCTATGTAAATGAATAGTACATCATATATTAAACTTGGAAGAATCAGAACAATATATATGCAAGGTGAAAAACTAAGGAACTACTAAAAATAGAAATTTAACAGATTTACCAGAATAACTAAAAACGAAAAAGCTAAATCAGGAAAGTTTGAAATTAATTGGTATTTTGGAGTGGGCTTTTATGTGTTTTAGTTTGGCTCTTCGGGTTGTTTCTTAATGTTCTTACAAAAAACTCATACATAAATTGTGTTTTTTTTGTATAACCAAGGGTATTAACTTATCTTATGGGTAATGAACTAATTCTTTTAGGGTGCATTGTTATCCCTCCCAAAAAGTTTCACTCTCAATAATAGAATAATTAACCTTTTGGTTTATTCGGGATCCAATGAATCCTTACATTACTAGACAAACGCCTTTATTAATAAATTTTATTCAATTAAATAAAATAAAATATAATATAAACAATTTACAATCTCTATTAGTTTAAATTATAAAATATATTGATATATAATTTTTTTTTGTTTCAATATTTTTATCTAAATAATAGACAAATAGAATATAGAAATTAATATATATTAGAATAAATAATATTTTTAAATTCACAGTTCTATGTCAACCACACGAAATGTCAATATACAAAATATGTGAGTCAACACCGCTCACTATAAAAAGAGTTATTAAATATATAATAATTAACAATGTTTATTCAGTGTTCGATGTTGAATCTATAATGATAAAAGTTAATAACTCTCACTACAAAAAAATGTTTGACTAGACTCAACAACAAACTTTGATTATTTATTGCAATCGACGTCATAGAGTTTTCAACTACAGTTTTTTAAGCAACCGATTTCTTTATTTTGACAATAATTTCAAAAAAATGCCATCGCTTTTTTCAACCTTGTTACTAAACAATCGATATATTTTTGCCATGTTAGAAGTATCTTTTGCACTAGTGATTTCGTGATGTTTAAAAAACTTAATAGCCTTATTTACCACTCATCTTTTTCATCACATATTTCTTCATTTCTTTTTAATGTGAATTAAAGTTGTATTAAGTTTTTGCATGAAGTAATAATTTTTTAAACCATGTGCATAATCTTAAACATAAAAAAATATGAAGCGAATGAAATATTAATAATTCAAATATGTAATAGTGTAATAACCACCTAAACACAAAATAACTAGTACTAGTGTACTACTACCTCGATCCTTTTATGCAATTTAGATTTGTTCCTTTTAAATGTCCATTTAGAAAATCAAGACATCAATTATTGTTACTTTTCACAATTTACCCTTATCTTCATTTAGTGCTTTATTTATTTTAGGTAGTTATCATAACCACCTTTTGCCATGAATGGCTTAATATACTACTACATCCGCTCCATTCCATATGTCATTTAAGTTATATCACATAGATTAAAAATGTAATTAAGGTGTTTCTATTTGTAAATTTAATGTGATACTTTCTATTTCGTCCTTTCTACATATCTGTATAAATATGAGTACACATACGTTGAAGCAACTAAATTTAATGCTTTAGTTCGTTTTAAATTGTCATCTTGTGTTTAATATACAAAGTAGGGCTACTACATAAAAGGTACACATTTCTAAATATTTAACACTAATATAGGTACGATTCTGCAATGTAATTTGTAACCATTTTATAAGTCAAAATTGAAGGTTGCTTATAGTTTCAAAAAATGAAATTGTAGTGTTTGAAAACTACTTTTTAGAAATATACTTGAAGTGGTTTTTAGAAAATGAAAGTAGTTTTTAGAAAATGAAAGTAGTTTTCAATATTTCGTTTACCAATTTTATCTTTCAAAATTTTATAAATTACATATAGCTACTTCCAACTAAAATACCTTGTGTGATGTATAATTTTTTATCACATTACAAATTTTTGTGATACATAAATTATGCTTACATTTGGTTATTAGAGGAATGTATAAATTACTTCCAAATTATATTAAAAGAAAACAAATAAATATGAAAATAGATTAAATATTGAAAGAAAAATATTGAAAACCACTATAAAATATTAAAAGAAAACAAATAAATTAAATATTGCATGTCCAAATTACAAGTAAAATATGAAAATAGTGATTTTAAATTGTTTATATATTTACTTACTTCAAGTATTAACTATTTAATTAATAAATAACTAAATAAATATTATATGTATTTTTTAGTTATTTTCTAATTTCAAATAGTTGTAAAGATAACTTTATCAGCTCTAATTTAATAAGCTAAATACACAACTAACTTGTACCTACCTGTACGGCTATAAATTATTTGTTCACAATTATAAACTACAAGTTAATTTTACCGAGACTCATAAGAGTACACCAGTATATTACATACCTTTTTATATAAAACTATTACAATTAATATTGAGTTTCTAAAAACTGGTCATATTAATATTATATTGGTTATCAAATTGATTAGTGTATTAATATGATGATAAAGTTTTTCAATCCATTATTCACTAATTAAATTGTACACATATAACATTAAGTATACAAATAGTATTCTCACATTAATATTGTAAATTAATCCATTTTCACTTCAGTTTTTTTAATTCTAAGAAAACAATACGACCCAATATAATTGAAAACCAACTAATACAACAAGTTTTGGTTGATATGATTATATGATTGATATAATTATTGTATCATACTTAAGATTCGGTTCACTAATATTCCAATTAAACTAGTGAGTACAACCCAATATTTATAATACTAATCAAAATTAACGCCCTATTATTAGTATTAATGAAATCTTGTGATTTTCCTAAATCATCAAAAAATATATTTTTTTGTTCAAATTTAGTTGTCTCATCTAGAAGTTTAATTATGCATTAATTAATGGTTTTCATGTTTACCTTATTCTAATACTTTATTGATTCATGAAGTTGTGTAAAAATAATAATAATCAGACTGAAAAAATGTATATTAGGAAAAAAAACATCATAGCTGTCATTTAAATAAAAAAACTATACATTTCTTAACAGATTATTTTTTTAGATTGAGTGGAGTAAATAGGAACTGGGTTAGTACCACTAACGTAAATTATACTTCATTTATGGTAAAGTCATGTGCACTCTTAGAGAGGTGGAAAAAAAGAGCAACTACCTATTTTTGTCCGTGAAGTTTTTCGAGTACAACAAATTAATCCCTAATAAATTTAAATCATTATTTTGTTTTCCAATTTTTGAAACATAGAACCACGTTTGTCTTTTTTATCTTCATATGTCTGTTAAAGTTAATAGTATTGAACATATGACACATTAACTAATGACGTGATCATATCTATACAATTCATACTAGAATGTTGTACAACTCATCAACTCAATTAAACAATAATGTCATTTTCTTAATGTTTAATTTAAAAAAATAAAATGATGTAATTTTTGTTTTAATTTAACAAAAAATAAAGGTAAATGACTTTTTGTGGATGAATTTTACAACATCAAGCATGAATTATATAGTAATAAAGGTGTGGCTATATCATCATTTAACATGTCACGTATTCAACTCTATCAACATTAATATACAAATAATGACATAAGGACTAATGTAGTTTTATATTTTAAAATTAGAGAAAAAAATTATAATTTAAATTTATTGTGGACAAAGTTTGTACTCTCTAAAACTTTAGTAACTAAAATGAGTAATTACTGAAGAGAAAATTAAATATTTTCTAACATGTTGCTTATGGAATATGTTAATTATATGTAATAAATAAATCTATATATAAAAATCTATGAAATTTATTTGTTTTATATTTGGGACATTATGCTTTTAATTTTCGATAAACATTTATTACTTTTGATACTCTTAATATGTTTCATTTAACTCCCATTCTAAAACTCGATCAATGAAATAAAAAGATGAAGTAAGGGAGAATTAAAAAATAATAAGAGTAAGGTAATACATCTGTGACAAGGAGGAACCCGCGATGGACAATGAAGTGGACAAGCTAGTCATGACTCACATGCACTGCATTCAAGACAACGTTTGACAATTTAACTTTGATTGCCAATAATTTCATGTGCATTGAATCTCCCATAATAGTAACATATGAGAATCTGTTGTTTCCAACTATGTCCTCAATCATGTTTTTGGTCAATCACAATGAAGTAAAATTGATAAAGTTATAAATATTTAATTTTTTTAACTAACGTAACATAATACGATTGGTCTGGGACAGAATTTAGGACAAGGTTTGAGATAGCAGATCCTTGTCCAAGCCCATTCCACTAGAAGAGGAGCCAATGAGGCATTAATAAGCATATTCTCTTCTTTGGTCTTGTTTTTTATTTTGCTTTTAAATATATCATTGTGTTATCAACAATGTATTAGTCTAGTAGTATAAGGTATAGTTAGAAATTCATAATTTTTAATTAAGGTGAATATCATATATTTAATACAATTATATTACCTATTTATTTTGGGTTACAAAACAAGTGATCTAATTTATGACAACAATAACACTTCTAAAATTGATAACGAATATCAGCTTGATGAGTGAATACCCAAAGAGTTGACCTATAGGGAATAATGAGAACGTTATAAGTTAACACATAAGGAATGGTTATGGTTCACAGTACACCAAATCATAAATAGTTTTTACGTCTCCCCAAAAGGTCATCATAAAAAAACTCTTTCAAAAGGCATATCAAATGAGTAGATCAGAGAACATGAATTCATGTATGAGTTTGTATCATTGTTTTATATTATGTGTGAGAATTATGATATCAAGATCCTAGGATTGATAGTTCACCAATCACAAAGGAAATTTCTAACAAGTGGTATCGGAGCTTTATGTTCTGAATTTTATGATTCTCCATTAAAGATGTTTTTCTCCAATTTTTGTATGAACCCCAATTTTAAATTTAGGGATTTTTATGCTTTCGCTATTGGTTATGAAAATTGGGTATTTTTGAATAATGATGATAACTTTTATTTACTTTTGCTTATTTCAATCATGTGTGATTCATATTATGAATCCTTGTAGTATGTGTTGAAGTATATATTCATATTTGTGCATGAATATTGTATTAACTATTATGACTATGTTATTGAATATGTATATTATATGTGCACTAACGCCTTACTGCTGGACATTGATTTTTGTCACTTTACAATCTGTTAAAGTATATGCATAAGATATATATAGGTTAAGTCGTATTTTTTATTTTATACATATACAATCTCGAATTAAATTATTGCGAATTAAATTAAAATATACATATATACATATGTAATTGTTTCCAGTTTGAGATTGCTATGATGTCTAGAGTTACTGATTAAAGTTAATATATATAATGGTTATGATTAATGTTTAAAATTATTTATACTTTTTACTATGTTAGTGTATGAAAGTGTATATATATATAGTGTTACAAATATGTTTTAAAATTTGCATGATTATATCTGATTTGGAATTTCAATAATGATTTACATATATTTTTATGCATTTCAATTTGGGTCTACTTTGCATTTGATTAAGATTGCATCAATTTTATGTGTTGATATATATATATAATATCTTTTTTTATTTGAAATTATATTGTGGGATTAGATTTATTAATCATAAAAGATATCAAATAATATGAATGTTTTAATTCCAATATTATACATATATAATTAATTTTTTGAATTAATTGATGCAATATGTTGTCAAAATAACATTTATTACAGAAATTGATTAAAATTACACAGATAAGTTTGAGATTATTTATGCGAATTGTCTTGGGCCCAAATGAAGACACAATTTGGCCAAATAATAACATACATGTGATGATGAATATGTAACAATTATAAAGTTTTTTCAAGTGAATAATAGTTGGTCCATAAAAAGATTATTATTTGACCAATTGTTAATATTTGATCATTATATTGAGAGTACCACATACAAATTAATTTCCCTGTCCAAAGATTAGAAATTGATGTCGTGCTAGGTATCTTGTGACGAGTCTATTGTGTGAACATGTTTTGTTTTATATATATTACGTGACTTGTTTATTTAAATGGTTTGTTGCATTGGTTGGTGGCTGATTACATTATTAAGGGGTTGCTATTGTTGAAACATTGTTTACGTTTGGACAGTGTGCCCTATCATGTTTAGTCATGTATAAAATGATAATATCTTTTTAATGGAAAACCCAAAAGGAGCATCATTGGAATTCGAAATGCAGATCCTTATGATGAGAATGATGCAATGCTACCAATAAGCTATAGTGAATATATGTATTTGTATGTGGATGTAAATAATATATATTTTGGATTAAGTGTTGAATCAAACTTAACTAAATGTTTTTTTCTTTTGGAAAATATAATTGTTTGACATTTTAAGTGAACCTATTAAACAAGAAGTCGTTAAAGTGACATCTTTTCTGTAAATTGTTAATAATAAATGTCAAATGTTAGTAAAAGGAAGATTATTATTTGGCCGAATTATATACACACATGTGATGATAAACATGTGATTATAATAAGATTGCATATGTGAATGATAAATCAGTCCAAAGAATGATCTATTATTTGACATGCATTATGATCAATGTTTGACTATTACAAACAAGATTACCATTAGAGATTGATATAAAATATCAAGCCAATTGTATGTTTATATTTTATGCGTATAATGATCGGCCTAAAGGAAGATTACTATTTGGCCCAAATTTTAAACATACTTGTAGCAAATAAATATGTGATAATCATATGACTTTCCATGTGAATAGTAAGTCGGTCCAAAGAAAGACTTATTATTTGACAAGACTCATTATCAATATTTGATTACTATATTGAGTGTACCACTTACAAGTTAATAATTTTGCCCAAAGACTGAATATTAATTTGTGCTATGTAACTCACGATGTGCCCATCATCATTTGAATTTAAGTATTAAAGTTGAATGTGAGTTTAATTGCAAGAATGATTGCAATTTGATTTGTTCTTTTTGAAAGTGCGCATGTCAAGATAACACTTTGGAAAGCTCTCTCTTTGTGTTTAGTTTTGATTAGGACAACTTGTGATCATGAAAGCTTGAAGATCATCAACAAACCAGCATGCTTAAGTCTCTAGATTGGTATTAGACTTAGACTAATAATTAGTTTAGGTTGAGTCTAAGGCTTAGGTAAACTCTATACATGTCTCATATGCATAAAACTTTAAATCATTTTAAGTTTTGAGATATGTCATTTATAATATGTTCATGCATCATATAAATACATGTAATCTGTGCATCCTAGGCATAAACTTAGTGTTGAACATGTATAAATTAAGTGCATAAAGTATTTGAGTTTTGTAATTTGAAAATACACTTGAAAATATGTTGTTAATCGATTAACATAAGTTTTTGAAAAGTTGTTGAAACTGAAAACTTGGAAAAACAGAATCAATTACGTTTTTGAAACACGTTAATCGATTAACCAAGGTCTTAATCGATTAACTGGACTGCAGAAATGATTCTTTATAAACTGCATTTTC
>NW_017722845.1:0-2579 GCF_001865875.1 Lupinus angustifolius
TACTCTATGTTTTTGCTGTGAAAAGTGTTGTAACATTGGGAATCTCAAGGTGTCTTACCACCAACGAGATTGTGTTGTATCTTCGATAGCTTAGTGTTCTTGATAGGAAGAATAGGTTCTTGGCTGGGGCTACACCGCAAGAAAGGTTTTCTTGGGCGGTAGGAAGGGAGTCAAACCAAGGAATAAGTTTCTTTATGTTTCAAGTGAATATCTAAGTGTTGTAATTGGAAGAAGTGCTTGTAAAACATTATTTCAATTATAGTGAAGAAAAATCTCCCAGATCAGCCGGGAGGCCTGGATGTAGTTTGCAAGTGGACACGCAAACGAACCAGGATAAAAATTGTGTTGCAGGATTTTTTTTTTCTCTTTCTCTCTTTCTCTCTTTATTGCTTTAATCGGTTACGTTGTATAGTTGTTTTAATTGCTATATTCTGTTTCCATACTATACTGGTGTAATTCTGATATTTTGTAAGCTTTGTATATTCATTTAAATCTCGGTTAATTGTTGTGCAAGAAACCGAATCTGTTTGTAATTTCTGAGCTGATTTAATCGATTAAAGTAATTGTGTTAATCGGTTATTTGTATTATGTTAATCGATTAATCTGGGGTTATTTTTGAATAATTTGTTGTTTTCGAAAAAGCGGATACTCTGATCGCTACACCTATTCAACCCCCCCTTCTAGGTATATTTTAGCCACTGATACCTAACACTTTTACTAGTGCTGCAAATATTTCTGCTCAAATTAAGAACATCTCATTGCTGAATTGGGCAAACTTTAAGGTCTAGAAGAAAATCATAGAAATTATTCTGGATTGTATGAATTTCGATCCAACACTTCACGTGGAGAAACTCATTTCTACACCGGAAATCCTCGATGATGTTAAAAATGAGAAATGGGAACGCTCTAACCGAATGTGCGTAATAATCATGAAACTCTCTATTTTTGAAGCTTTTCGGGGCTATATTTCTGAGGGTCATAGTGCAAGGAAGTTCCTTAAAGAAATAGAACAATACCTTGCCAAAAATAAAAAAGGCGGGGACGAGTAGCCTTTTACCTAAAATCATCTCCATGAAGTATAAAGGCAAATGGAACATAAGGGAGTATATTATGGAGATATTTAATCTCGCATCAAAACTATGTGAAGAAGATCTTTGCTCCTGACCTTGACACGGTTTTGATGAAGACACCAACATCACCAAAAAGAAGAAAAAGAAGAATACTTATGAAGACAAAGAAGAATAAAGCTTCAAAAAAATTAGATTAAGTCTCTATAGGTACTTCTATCTTAAAACTCCTAGTTATGCAAAGTAGTAATGCTCAAACTATTTTTAAAGAATAATGAAACACTTTAAAAAAAATACTTAAAACATTTTTTTTGAAATGATGTGTAACAAGTTACTTCATTCAAGTAACAAGTTATATGTGAGAGAAAAAAAGTTATCCAACTTAAAACTGTTCACAATAATCCATTACATTTGAGTAACAGATTACTAGTTTTACAAAAGTTGAGTAACCGATTACCCAAATGGTGTAATCGATTACTCTAATTCGTTTTTAAATAAATAGTGGACAGTGAGTTCGGGTAATCGATTACCCACTATTAGTAATCGATTACTGAAGACTGTTGCATGAGATTTCAGATTTCAAAATGAAATGTTTTCACTCCAAATGAAATCTCTTCACTTCAAACAACTACTACACTTTCAGAAAGACACCATGAGTGTTTAGAAAGTCTATATAAAGACTCTAACTCTCACAACACAAACACAGAAGTTTTATATAACTCTCATACTACTCTGAAAAATTCTCTCACTATTTTTCTGCACTTTTGCACTAAGTTCTTAAACTTTTAAAAGAGAATTTTTCTGAGTTACTTGAAGTAATTGTTTCAAAGTTTTACAAATCTATTGAGAATTATTACTAAGCATACAAAGAGAGTTGATTGGATTGCAAGTGTTATTATATTTCATACTTGTAAATGCAATCCAAAGCCATTACTGAAAATTTTCATTCATTGCAATAAATTTTCTTTCACAGGGTGTGAATAGAAAGGGGATGGAGTTACTTAGAAAGGTGTTTTCCAAGGGTATAAATATTAGTGAGTGGGTAAGGTACTTAGAGATCTCGGGGTGAGACTTTGTAATTACTACTCATAATATTTAGTGGAAAATCTCTTGTGTTGCAAGAGTACTGGACGTAGCCTTCGGTGGACAAGAAGGTGAACCAATATAAAATACTTGTGTACTCTCCTTTCCCTTTCCTCTTTAATTTATAATTGATTATTTTTCTACAATATTATCCGCTGCACATTAACTCTTACGTTTTGTAGAAAAAGTTACCATAATTTTAAGTCAACTAATTCACCCCCCCCTCTTAGTTGCAATCCTGTTCTTACAATTGGCACCAGAGCTATATTTGAGTAAGATACTCTAAAATCCGATCCTACATCAAGAAGGCCTCAAGATTATTCCTAGGAGAAGGGTCCAACATCAACCGCCCTCCAAGCTTTGTTGGAGAATGCTATGATTTCTGGAAAATTAGAATGAGGATCTTTATTGAGTCTCAAGACTTAGACA
>NW_017722846.1:0-1914 GCF_001865875.1 Lupinus angustifolius
ATCATGGAACGATGAAGACAAAAAGAAGGTACAATATGATTTAAAGGCAAAGAATCCGCTCTTGGTATTGATGAATTCTTTAGAGTATCAAATTGTAAGTCTGCAAAAGAAATGTGGGATACTCTAGAGACCACACACGAAGGAACACATGAAGTAAAAATATCAAGACTCAATACTCTTTCTCAGGAATACGAAATGTTTCGTATGAAGCACCGGAGAGAAGATTCTTGATCTACAGAAGAGATTTACTCATCTTACCAATCACCTTCTTGCACTTGGCAAAGTTCTATCAAATAGTGACTTGAACTTAAAAGTTCTTAGATCACTCACCAGAATATGGCAACCAAAGGTAACTGCAATTTCTGAAAAGAAAAGTTTATCCAAAATGTCTTTGGCTGCTTTGTTTGGTAAATTGCAGGAACACGAACTAGAACTTAGCCAACTTGATCAACACGAGGAGCAAGAAAAGAAGAAGAAAAATATTTCTCTAAAAGCAAAAGTGGAAAGATATGACTCATCCATAGATGAATCAGAAAGGGATAATACAAAAGATATAGGTCTCTTCGTAAAAAAATTCAGCAAGTTCCTAAAAAGGAACAAAGGTGCAAAAACAGGTCAAACAAGGAAATTCGCCAAAAGCAATGATGCCTCCACCTTTAGTCAAAACATTATATGTTTTGAATGTGGCAAACCCGGTCACATAAAGATGGATTGTCCAAATTTGAAAAAGGGTTCTTTCAAGGGAAAGAATGATATCAAGACTAGACGAAGAACATACATTGCTTGGGAAAATAATGATTCAAGTTCTGCATATGAAACAGAAAACGAAGAGCAAACACATCTATCACTTATGGCATCTCATCATTCTGATGATGAAGAGGTAAACGACTCTATTCTATTCTCTTCTTCCGAACTTCAATCCGCATTTAATGATTTACATGATGAATATGTTAAATTGTCAAAAATGTTTCTAAAACAAAAATCTGAAATAAATGCTCTTAGAAACAAACCTTCTTCATCCTATTGCCAAAACTGCGTAACTCTTGAAAATAAAGTATTAACATTAAGCCTTGAGCTTAATAAACTGAACAAGAATGGTAAAAGCTTAGAAAAGATTATCAATGATAAAAAACACTCAACAAACCGAAGAGGTCTTGGCTATTCAAGGCATCTCATCATTCTGATGATGAAGAGGTAAACGACTCTAATATGTTTTCTTCTTCTAATACTCTAGAACGCACTTTCATCAACCCTTATGTACATATTGGTAAATTTATGGGCATATACCAAACACATGCATGATTAGAAAATATGGTGTACCCCTTTGAAAATTTAAATGGGTCGAGAAAGGTACTAACCATCTAGGATCTAAAGAATATTGGATACCTAACAAAACTTAATTTATTTTGTAGGAAAAACATGACAGATGCCTACAATTTATGGTACCTGGATAGCGGCTGCTCAAAACACATGACGGACGATAAAAGTAAATTCTTTGTCCTCACTCCAAGGGACAAAGGATATGTGAAATATGGTGACAACAACAAGGGAAGAATTCTTTGAGTTGGTAGAATTGGAAAGCCACCATCAACAACTATAGAAGGTGTACTATATGTTGAAGGACTTAAACATAACCTTCTAAGCATAAGTCAATTATGCGACAAAGGATTTCATGTGGCATTCTACACAGATAAATGCGTCATTGAAAGTAAGGATAATTCTAAACTTATTGGTAAAAGAATAAATAATATATATATATATATGATTGACATTGATTCTGCTTTACCTATAACATGTTTAGTAGCAAATGATAATCATGATGCATGGCTTTGGCATAGAAGAATTGCTCACATCCATATGGAACATTTGAATAAACTTATTAAGAAAGATTTAGTTGTCGGTTTACCCAAAATG
>NW_017722847.1:0-429 GCF_001865875.1 Lupinus angustifolius
ATAATTTTTCTGCTCCTAGAACACCTCAACAAAATGGTGTTGTAGAGAGAAAGAATCGGTCCTTAGAAGAACTGGCTCGAACAATGTTAAATGAAACTAACCTCCCAAAATACTTTTGGGCTGATGCAGTTAGCGCTGCTTGTTATGTTTCGAATCGAGTTCTTATAAGACCTATTCTTAAGAAAACCCCCTATGAACTCTTCAAAGGTAGAAAACCTAACATTTCACATCTACACATTTTTGGTTGTAAATGTTTTGTTCTGAACAATGGTAAGGATAACTTGGGTAAGTTTGATGCAAAAGCTGATGAAGACATTTTCATTGGCTATTCTCTCACGAGCACAACATATAGAGTCTTTAATAAAAGAACTCTAGCCATGGAAGAATCTGTTCATGTAACTTTTGATGAAACCAATCATGTATTAAAAG
>NW_017722848.1:0-1272 GCF_001865875.1 Lupinus angustifolius
TACAATTGAACCTGAAGAATTGAGAAAAGATGATAATCTATCTTCTCAAGAAGAGCATATTCACTCAGATCTACCAAAAGAATGGAGAACTCAATGAAATCATCCTATCAACAACATCATCAGTGATATAATTAAAGGTATAACCACTCGTAGAATGCTTGATGTTTGTTTAAACATGACCTTCGTCTCACAGATAGAACCCTCCAAGATTGATGATGCAATCGAGGATGAACACTGGATTCTTGCTATGCAAGAAGAATTAAACTAGTTTGTGAGAAACGAAGTTTGGGAACTTGTTCCTAGACCGAAAAATATGTATGTAATTGGAACTCGTTGGGTCTTTAGAAATAAATCTGATGAAAATGGTGTTATCATTAGAAATAAAGCTAGACTAGTAGCCCAAGGATACAATCAGAAAGAAGGTATTGACTTTGATGAAACCTTCGCTCCAGTTGCTAGACTTGAAGCTATTAGGCTATTACTTGCATATGTTTGTTCTCTTAATTTTCAGTTATACCACATGGATGTCAAGAGCGCCTTTCTCAACGGCTACATTCAAGAAGAAGTGTTTGTAGAACAACCTCTTGGTTTTGAAGATTACAAACATCCTTCTCATGTCTACAAGTTAAAGAAAGCCCTCTATGGTCTAAAGCAAGCTCCACGAGCGTGGTATGATCGTCTAACAACTTTCCTGATAGAAAAAGGTTTTACCAAAGGGAAGGTCGACACTACTCTATTTATAAAGAAAATAAATCATCATACTTTACTAGTTCAAATTTATGTAGATGATATTATTTTTGGATCTACTAATGAAAATTTGTGTAGTGAATTTGGCAAAATGATGTAAGGAGAATTTGAAATGTCCATGATGGGAAAGTTAAATTTCTTTCTTGGACTAAAAATCAAACAACTTGATAATGGCTTTTTTGTGAGTCAAACCAAGTACTACAAGGATTTACTAAAAAGATTTGATATGGATGACTGCAAGCAAATAACTACTCCTATGGGATCTAGCATATACATTGATACCGATGAAAGTGGAAAAAGTATTGAAATATCAAAGTATCGAGGTATGATCGGATCTCTTCTGTATTTGAGTGCCAGTAGACCTGATATTATGTTTAGTGTATGTCTGTGTGCATGTTATCAGTCTAAACCAAAAGAATCACATTTAGTTTCCGTTAAGAGAATTATGAAATATCTAAAAGATACAACCGAAGTTGGAATGTGGTATCCAAAAGGAAGTATATGTGAATTGGTTGGATATTCAGA
>NW_017722849.1:0-11255 GCF_001865875.1 Lupinus angustifolius
GAAAGGAAAAGTACAAGTGGTACTTGTCACATTTTAGGCAATGCTTTAGTTTCTTGGTCTTGCAAGAAACAAGCATGTGTTGCATTAAGCACTGTTGAGGCTGAATATATAGCAGCAGGTAGTTGTTGTGCCCAAGTGTTGTGGCTTAAGCAACAATTACGAGATTATGGCTTAGACTTAGGCTGCACTCCGCTGAAATGTGATAATACTAGTGATATAAACCTTAGAAAGAATCCCATTATGCATTCTAGAAGAAAACACATAGATATAAGGCATCACTTCCTAAGGGACCATGTTCAAAAGAAAGATGTATCTGTAGAATTTGTTGATACTCATAACCAACTTGTAGACATTTTTACTAAACCCTTGGCAAAAGAAACTTTTTTACAGGATTAGACTTGTGATGAAGCTTACCTGTCTTAAACATGCTTATATGAATATATATTTGCTTCATTATTATCATCTCATGCCTACTTGATCTTAAATATATTTATTTGTGTTCAAAAATTGAAATTTTTAGGTTAAAAATCATTTTTATAGCTTAATTTTGCTTAATAATAAGTTGTTATGGGGTAAGTAATCGATTACACTGGAGAGTAACCGGTTACAGGGTGAGACATCGTGTTTCAGTAACCGATTACCCAAAGTGAGTAATCGATTACTCGAAGCTGCTGTTTGAAAATTTTAAAAATTTTATTTTTGAGTAACTGATTACTCTGTGCCGTTATATATGAAATTTCTGCAATTTTTAACTTTTTCAAAACTCATCTTCCTCACTCAACTCGTGTTCTCTTCTTCTCAAAACCTCTCCAACCTCTAAAAACCTTATTTTTGATCTATTTTGGGTGATTCTTGTGTCTATTCCTATCACATTTTACATTCTAAACACTTCTAACCAAACAGCTTCGTGATTAGTGGCTTGAATAAAAAAACCCCAAATCTCCAAATACCCAAAACCTAAAAATTCAAAATCCAAAATCTATGGCTTCCTCCTCTAAATCAAAGAAACAACGCTCCAATACCTCTCAAAGGAGTCAAGGAACAACATCTTTGGAATGTAACCCTCTGGACTTGACAAGGCTTCTTGCTAATGATGAGCAATGCAAGATATTTGAGGAACACTTCCATGGTCGCGCCATTTTTTACTCCTAAATACGGTAATGTTGATAATTTTGAGTTTGAAGATTTTTTTTCCCTTATCTCTTACGTCAACAAAACCTTTTTTACTTTTGTTGTGAAACAAACGACATTTATCTCGAACTTGTTCAAGTATTTTACTGTAACATGAACTTTCGGAAAAAACGTATTACATCCTATGTCAAAGGAAAAGACATTGTTTTAGATCTAAAAACTTTCAGTTCATTGTTATGTAACATACCCTATCAAGGTAACATAACAGGTTTCGACCTTGTATGTGAATGGGATGATTATGATCGAAAGGATTTTTATCATTCGTTATGTCGACTTTCGAAAAGGGAAATAGAAATGCGTAAGAAACAAGGCTTTAGAGAGACTGTCAAACACCGAGACATCCTAGGATATCTCAAACTAGAGGAACATTTGATTCATTATTTTTTGAGCTATGTCATAATACCAAAATTTTCAAATCATTCTCAAATAAGTGACATAGAATTCCAATTGATGTATTCCATAAAGTTTAACATCAAAATCAATTGGGCTCTAATGATAATATGACAAATGTGGACCGTTAGAGGTACTCAAAGCCCTTTGCCATATGCGATCTTTATAACCAAAATTCTTCAGCATTTCGGAGTTTCTATGACTGGTGAAACAAAGATGGTTGTGAATTTCGAGAAAGCCACATTGATGTGGATGTGATCCACAAAATGGGTTTTACCAAAGACCTCAGAACCCACACTTATACTCATAGAATCGACAAGCCGACTACTGATGTTGAACCTGAAGCTCCTAACCCTTCACAACCATCTGAGTTTCATGCTCAATCGTCCTCATCTGCTGCCATGCCCTCAAATCAAATGATTATGGATGAGTTGGTTTCTCTCTGATGCAACATTACTAACCGGATGGATGCTCTCGACTCTCAGAATCAACAAATCCGATATAAACTTCATTGCCTCTCCTCTAGGATGGACAACATGGATATAGATGAAGATAACTCAGAACCTGAATCTTAGTATACCTATTAGGATTTTCTGGTTGTATTATTTTCAAATCTCGGACAAATTTTTCTACTTATTTGTTTGTTTTTGAGTTATTGCTGCATACTTCTGGACACGTTACTTTATGATGTTTTATACTTTATTATTCCATTCCTGATATTTTGATTGAAACATCTTATCTAGTCACTACATTAATTTTTATATCTATTGTGCTATACATCATGTATGTTATATATGCTATATATCTTGTGCTAGACTCTTGGCTTTTCTACTTTTGGATGAAGTCAAAAGGGGGAGAAAAGTTGGAAGAGTGTACATCATTACAATGTAATAGATCGAAATCTCGATCCTAACGTGATTCAATTTTCTCAATCACTTGATCTTGTTTGTTGATCATGTTGTTGTTGTTGATCTTGTTAATCTTATTGTTGTTGTTGTTGATATTGTTAATGTTGTTGTTGTTATTGATCTTGTTGTTAATCTTGTGAAGAAGATCTTTGCTCCTGACCTTGGCACAGTTTTGATGAAGACATCAACATCACCAAAAAGAAGAAATGGAAGAATACTTATGAAGACAAAGAAGAATAAAGCTTCAAGAAAATTAGATTAAGTCTCTATAGGTACTCCTATCCTAAAACTCCTAGTTATACGAAGTAGTAATGCTCAAACTATTTTTAAAGAATAATGAAACACTTTAAAAAATATTTAAAACATTTTTTTTTGAAATGATGTGTAACATGTTACTTCATTCAAGTAACAAGTTATATGTGAGAGAAAAAGAGTTATCCAACTTAAAACTATTCAGAGTAATCCTTTACTGCCTTTGAGTAACAGATTACCGGTTTTACAAAAGTTGAGTAACCGATTACTCAAATGGAGGAATCGATTACTCTAATTCGTTTTTAAATAAATAGTGGACAGTGAGTTTGGGTAACCGATTACCCACTATCAGTAATCGATTACTGAAGACTCTTGCATGAGATTTCAGATTTCAAAATAAAATGTTTTCACTCCGAATGAAATCTCTTCACTTCAAACAACTCCTACACTTTCAGAAAGACACCATGGGTGTTTGGAAAGTCTATACAAAGACTCTAACTCTCACAACACAAAAATACAACTTTCATATAACTCTCATACTACTCTGAAAAACTCTCTCACTATTTTTCTACACTTTTGCACTAATTTCTTAAACTTTCAAAAGAGAATTTTTCTGAGTTACTTGAAGTAATTGTTTCAAAGTTTTACAAATCTATTGAGCATTATTAATAAGCATAAAAAGAGAGTTGATTGGATTGCAAGTGTTATTAATATTTCATACTTGTAAAGGCAATCCAAAGCCATTATTGAAATTCTTCATTCATTGCAATAAACTTTCTTTCACAAGGTGTGAATAGAAAGGGGATAGAGTTACTTGGAAAAGGTGTTTTCCAAGGGTATAAATATTAGTGAGTGGATAAGGTACTTAGAGATCTCGGGATGAGACTTTGTAATTACTACTCATAATATTTAGTGGAAAATCTCTTGTGTTGCAAGAGTACTAGACGTAGCCTTCGGTGGACAAGAAGGTGAACCAGTATAAAATACTTGTGTACTCTCCTTTCCCTTTCCTCTTTAATTTATACTTGATTTTTTTTCCTGCAATATTATCCATGCACATTAACTCTTACGTTTTGTAGAAAAAGTTACCATAATTTTAAGTCAACTAATTCACCCCCCCCTCTTACCCCCTCTTAGTTGTAATCCTGTTCTTACAAATTCAAGTCACTTAAGTTAGAGCTTGGTGATGACTTTCTCGTGTACTTGGTTTTACTCATGCTTCATACATACTTTGGGCAATTCAAAGTGAGTTATAACACTCCGAAGGATGAGAGGTTGCATATAGATAATGCTGATAATGCTCATTTGACTATGACTTCTCAGAATAGAAAAGAAAGAATAATAAGGATGTTTTGAAAGGGCTATTTGTGTTTTTCCTCAGAGAATGTGGAATTGCTCCGCTATACACTATGCAAGGCAAAACTAACATGAAGGGTGTTGTTGAACGATAAAACTAAACTCTTAAGGATATGGGAGAAGTATGGTTAGTCAATCTTCCTTACTAGAGTCTCCTTGAAGGATGCTTTAAAGACTACAACTTACATCCTTACTAGGAAGCCAAGTAAAGCAGTTAACAAAACCCATATGAGCTTTGGACTGATAAATTACCATGTTTAAAACACTTGCACATTTGGGTTTGTCCAACCGAGGTATAGCCTTATAGGCCGCATGAAAGGAAATTGCACTCAAGAACAGTTATCTGTTATTTTGTTGGCTATGTTGAACGCTCTCAAGGCTATAACTTTTATGAACTCACTTCAAGACTTTTTTGAGATGGGAAATGCAAGATTTCTTGAGGAAGTTAATTTTGGGAAGGAAGATAACATAAGGAATATTGTCTTTGAGGACGAACTTGTCACTGATGGTGAACAAGTTCTCGTGACTATTACCATTCAAGGAACAATTTCTATAATAGATGATAATATTCAGAATATTGTTCCTGATAATATTCTTGAACAATATAACAATGAGGTTCTCCATCAAGTACCTATAGAACAAATTCAACAACCTCAAGAAGTAGAAGTGTCATTAAGGAGATCCACTAGAGAGAGAAGTAGTGCAATTCATGATGATTGTATTGTATTTCTTCAAGAACATGAGGATGACATCGAGTTAACAAAGGAGGATCCATTGAACTTATGTCAAGCCATGAAAAGTTCTAATTCTCAAAAGTGGATTGATGCCATGAAGGATGAGATGAAGTCTATGCAAGATAATGATGTTTGGGTTCTTGTCGAATTACCTAAAGGTGCGACACATATTGGTTGCAAATGGATATTTAAAACCAAGAGGGATTCAAAGAGTAATATTAATAGATATAAAGCTCGTCTGATTGCTAAATGCTACACTCAGAAAAAGATATTGATTATAAAGAAAACTTCACTCCAGTATCTTTGAAATATTCTTTTAGAATAATATTGACATTAGTTGCTCATGTTGATCTAGAGCTACATCATACGGATGTTAAAACTGTGTTTCTAAATGGTGACATTAAATAAATGATCTATATGGTGCAACCAGAAAACTTTGTGTCAATTGGCTCAATGTTAATGGTATGCAAATTAAAGAAATCCAAGTATGGCCTTAAACAAGCTTCTCGTCAATGGAATCACAAGTTTCATCAAGGTATTACCTCGTATAGTTTTGAGGAAAATAAAGTTGATGATTGTGCATACCATAGATTCAGTGTGAGTAAATTTATATTCCTAGTATTATATGTCGATGATATACTGTTTGCGAGCAATGATATGGGACAAATGCATGAGACAAAGACATTTCTAACAAAGAATTTCTAAATGAAATATCTTAGGGAAGCTTGTTTTGTATTAAGTTTTCAAATACTAAGAGATCGCTCTCAAGGTATCTTAAGGTTGTCACAAGAAAGCTATATAGATAAAATCCTAGATAGATTTGACATGAAAGAAATTAAACCAGGGATACCCTTGTAGTTAAGGGGGACAAGTTTAGTCTCGAACAGTGTCCCAAAATTGACCTTGAAAGATACGAGATACAAAAGATTCCTTATGTATCTGTATTAGGAAGTCTAATGTATGCTCAAGTTTGCACATGTCCCGACATAACGTTTGTCATGGAAGTTTTTAGGAAGATATTTGAGCGTTCCTGCAATGCATCACTTGAAGGCAATCAAACATGTTATACGTTACTTAAAGAGAATAAAGGAATATATGCTCATTTATAAGATGTCTGAGAATTTAGAGATCATTGGGTACTCTGACTCCAATTATGATGGATGTCTAGACAATAGATACTTCACCTATGGGTATGTATTTATGTTGGTTGGAGGTGCTATCTCTTAGAAGTCTGCTAAATAGACGCTCATAGTTCCTTCAACCATGGTTACGGAGTTCATGGTTTGTTCTGAAACATCAGACTATGACATATGGTTCCGGAAATTTTGTCATTGGCTTACGTGTGGTTGATGATATTATAAGACCACCGAGAATTTGTTATGACAATAAGTCTCCAGTTCTTTACTCCAACGATAATAGGATTTCTACAAAATCAAAATTTATTGACATCAAGTTTGTAGTTGTTAAAGAAAGTGTTCAAAATAGACAAGTTCCATAAAACATATAGGGACAAAATTTATGCTAGTTGATCCACTGACTAAGGGATTGGTACCTAAAGTCTTTCATGAGCATATTGCTCATATGAGTGTTTCCCCTTAGGATACCTTAGTTCATTGGAATCTATATGTTTTATGATTTACTTTGGATGTTATATACAATTTTATGTATAATAAAGTTGATATGTTTATTGTTCTATTTTGAACTTGTGCATTGTAACTATTATGTTAAAATTAAAGACTTTGGGTTGATCTCACTAAAGAATAAAGAAAGACCAGTTGGAAATAAACATGTTTGAGATCACATTGCATGAAATTTTCATGTCACTCATCCATATTTGATCTATGTCATTAAGTATATTAATATGATGATCATCTGGTCGAGTCACACTTGAATGTGATGAAAGTCTCGGTGATTCCATAGTTAACATATGACATGAACCATATTGCATTAAGGAGAAGTCTAAATATAAATAGCACATGATGTGCACCTAAAGAATATGTGGTATAATTGTTTCGGGAAAATATGAAGCCCAAGTGGGAGATGGTTAGAAATTCATAATTTCTAATTAAGATGGACATCATATATTTAATACAATTATATTGCCTATTTATTTTGGGGATTATAAAACAAGTTATCTAATTTCTGACAACTATAAGACTTCTAAAATTGATAACAGATATGAGTTTAATGAGTGGATACCCAAACGATTGACCTATAGGGGATAATGAGAACCCTATGAGTTAACATGTAAGGAACAATTATGGTTCTCAATACACCAAATCACAAATAGTTTTCTCCTCTCCCCATCAGAGAGAAAACGAAGGTCACAAAAGGAATTTAGGATTTGGTTGAGGAAGATTATCATACCAAAACTCTCTCAAATAATATATTAAAGGAGTAGATCAGAGAACATGAGTTCGAGTATGACTTTGTATTCTTGTTTTATATTATGTGTGAGAATTATGAGATTCAAGATCCTAAGATTGGTTGTTCACCAATCACAAAGGAAATTTGTAACACCGGCTAAATTCGAGAATAACCAAAAGGTCAAAGGTTCGATTACTGTTAGCGATACTTGTTGAGAGGGACAACCACGAATCTTGAAAAAGATTAGTTCCTTACCTAAAAACGTAAGAAAATATTTTAATAGTATCAAAAAATATGTAAGTGTAATCTCAATGTAAATTAATAAAATGATAAAAATATCATAGTATATTATTTCTGCTTTTGTTTCTTTTGTAACACTTTCCTCCGAAGTAAACCCTTATTATGAGGTAATCACAATGCGGTGCTATGCTACTATGTCGGCCACTGCCAACTGGGGCCAAAGGGAGAGGTCGGTGTTGTTGATATAGCGATAAGTCATCCTGCATCTTGGTCAACGCGTTTTCTATGCACTTCGCTTATTATTTTTTCTCATCTCCCTATAGCAATAAATGTAAAGCCTTAAAATACAACCTTGCTTGAATGAGTATCGAATAATTAAGAATTGTTGGCATCACTTTTTTTTTAGAGGAAACCTTAGATGAGATAGGTTGTTTTAGGGATGACAATGAATATTTGGATCTATGGATATTTCTGCCTGTAAGACTCATAATGAGCCGAGTCTGGATCTGTATTTTAGAACTTATAGGTAATTGGATCCAAATATTTTGAAATTCATTATAGAGCATGTATGAGTAATGAGATATTCATACTTGCAGATATTAAGACCCGTAATTCCTATATACATATAATAACATAAATGTAATATCATATTCATCATAAATGTGATGTTATATTGCTAATTAATAATTGTAATATCATGTTAATTCATGAATGTGATATTGTTAAGTAGGGTTGTTACGTTGTTAACCCATAACATTCATATAATATTATGTATTTAAGTGTTCATCGTAATTGTGACATTATGTTTTTAGGTGTTATATTGTTAATTCATTATTGTGATTTAATGTTAGGTTAATTAAACAGTTCATGCTAAGTAAAATTTTCATTTATGTTTGTTTTTTGGTACTATCAAAGATATTTCTCGTCAGGTAAGCAAATAATTCTTTTCGGGTTCATGGTCCCAACAAGTGTCACTCTCAAGAATTAAACATTTGATCTTTTAGTCATCCTAAGGATCTAGCAGGGCACTAGACCAAACCTTATTTAATCAACAATTTAAATTATGCTATATAATTTTTTAATTAATTTTTCTCGTTTTTATAAATCATGTTAAACCAACTGAGCATCATCAATATCAAAGTGCGTATGATAAGAAAGTAATGATAATAATTATAATTAATAAATAAAAAATGAAAGTTAAGGTTGATGGATGATGAAGAAGAACTTGGAGAAGAAAGTTTTGCTAATAAAAGTTAATTTTGTATGTCTTCCTTATCATCTTTGTTACATATTTGTAATTCAACTGTTAACACATGTGCTATTACTATTGTAATTCAATTACAATGAATGCAGGTGTTTTATATTTCCTATAAGATTTTAATTTTTGGTTCACAATTATTTTAAAACGAAAATTGTGTTCAAATATAATAATGAAATTCTATATACCAACATCAGCCTTTTAGTGTGTATAAATACATGTTGAGCGTGTATAAACCTATGATTAAGATAAAATTAAAATAATAAATTTCCATAAATATCAAATATAATAATCTTTAGTTGAATATGGGTAACTTTATCTATTTATTGTAAAAATTATGTACTTAAATATGAAATTTGTATATGAAATATGCAGCATTTACATTTACATGTGTTGTAATTGAATTACAAATAATAATAGAGATGATAAAGAAGACAAAAGTTATCTCTAGTTAGTATTGTTGTTATGAGAACAATGGCAGAATTATTATTTATACTCTATTGTATAAAGAAATAAGTTTTTCACATGAAAAAGAATAAATAATGAATATTTCATCATAAATATAAATATGTAGTGACTAACTTAAATGAAGAATGTTTATATTTTAATTTTTTATAAAGTAATTAAGTAATCGATATATATGTTAATTAAATTATGTATAAAATAATAATTTAAGTTTTTGTTAGTTTATTGAATATATTATTGATACTCGGTAGGAAGTGAGAATATGGAAAATTGTTCTACTATACAATAACATTAGTAAAATATAATAGATAGTGAAGATTGTGAAGACTGTGTCATACCTTTGTCAAAGTGAATTTAGGGCAACAAAATATTCTTGAAACTAATATTATTTGTAAAATCATTCTCATTCTCTTCAATTGTTCATCCTTTAATTATCTTTCTTGTAGTTTTTGAAACATTTCTTCCTAAAGTAACATATAGTTAACCAAGTCCAAAGATATGTTAGGAAGTTAAATACCTAAATTGGAAATTGTTTATTCTTGTACCTCATTTATTGTAAGTGTAAAACTTAATCGCATAGCGAATTACTTTTTAATAAGAACAAAAGGAGTCCCACATTGTCTAATATTTTTAGTTTAATTTTAGGAAAAAAAAAAACTCTATGTGCAACGAGTTGGCCAGATAGGACTTTCACATTTCACATATTCATATGAGGCATACAACATGGTAACCTTGTCCCATTGTATAATCCAACTTTCGTGTCTAAGTTTCGCAACAACATCAAGGGTGCATCCTTTTTTATACATTTAGGACATATGGTAGTACCTGGGGCATTGGAGTTTCAGTACTCCTCTTGTTATAAGTTATTTGTTCCCCTTCAACCTCATCAAAAGATAATAAATTATGACATTTTTACAAAAAGAATGATTGATAATTATATCATTTAATTTTTAAACATTCTCATTTGTTGACGTTAATATATTACTTTCTGACATATAAAAACAATCTTGTCCATCACTTCCTAAATTGGGAATAACTTCTTGAATAATTTGTTTTGTGGAATCATCTCCTTCCCATTTTATTGCCCTTTGTTGGGGTACTTTTACCATATCATAAAATATTATTGGTTCAACACCATATCCAATCGTCATAAGATATTCAACAACAAAAATGGTCTTGCATTGAACTTGTATTTTGACACAAATACAAAGAATTCTTATAAGCCAACAATGAAGACTTAACAATATATGAAACTATCATTTCTATATTATTACCCTTTGGTATCACATGAAGTCCTGTCTAAAATCCCCTCCCAATACTACAGCTTACCCCTCTCCAAATGGAGCATCACAACCTACTATTTCTTTCAATGTTAGATCTAATGCTTCAAAATCATATCTATTTACTATTAGTGTCTCATCCCAAATGATTGTTGATGCTTATTGTTTAAATAGTTGAGCATTTGTTAGTTGGTTAATTAGTTTAGTTAGGATAGTTAGTTTTTCTATCCTTTATATAAATGATTCAATGTAATTTTGTTATCATTCTATTCAATATTCAATAAATAATATTCTTTTCTTTCATCTTTCTTGATTCATCAAGAAATATTTTTCATGCCTCCTACCATTTTAACATGGTATCAGAGCAATAATTATTGTTTTGATCACTTCCGCTTATGCTTTTACCGTTCCAAGATTCAAGATAGAATCATCATCATGCATCAATCATCAAAGTGAGAAGAAGTTGGAGTTTGATCAAGGGAAATTCATCATCATATTCAGAACCCTCAAACAAAGAACTCCTTCATTCTTTCTTCCTTTATGTTTTCTTCTTATTTGATCCATTCAAGGTTAAATTCTCATCATATATTGAAGAATGCTCAATCAAGTTNATGGTTCTTGATCATATGAGATTTTATGTTGATAACATTGCTTACTATTTGATTAAATCTTCTATGCCGTTCTCTTTTCCTATTGGCTATTTCTTTTGTCTAATCAATCGCATTTGTTCAATTTACCCAAAAATAAAACAGGTTAATTGTTAAATCCCAAATTAATTCATTAACTTTGTTTTATGCTTAACTCATATCTCTGC
>NW_017722850.1:0-23204 GCF_001865875.1 Lupinus angustifolius
CTCTCTCATTAAACACACAATACTATGGTGTGTATTTTACATCATTGAAGCAGTATATTAGGATCGAGATTCAGATCCATTTTCTCTCTTTCATCCATTATGGTTGGTTTGGTTGGTTAAGCTTCTGTCGAAATAGATGGTTAAGCTTTGGATGAAGTTGCTTCTACCCTATGGTGGTTAAGCGTCAGATTGCTTCACATTCAGATTTCAAGACTGGGAGACAAAGATTCGCTCACCAGCAAGAGGAGGTATTAGAGTATATCATTGTGTTCAACACAATTATTTCAAGCTTGGAATGCTTAATACATTCCAGCTTGCGGGAGAATGTTAAAATAGTTGAGCATTTGTTAGTTGGTTAATTACTTTAGTTAGGATAGTTAGTTTTTCTATCCTTTATATAAATGATTCAATGTAATTTTGTTATCATTCTATTCAATATTCAATAAATAATATTCTTTTCTTTTTCATCTTTCTTGATTCATCAAGAAATCTTTTTCATGCCTCCTACCATTTTAAGCAATTAATTTTTCCATATCATATTGTTTATAATCGAGCATGATATTGCATCTAGTTTATAGGTATTTTAAAGTATGAATTTGTTGTTTGGCCACTAAATAATAATGTTGTACTCATTCCAAAAGTCGGTGAAGATATGATAATTGTCCTATGTATCTTAATTTTCAATTAATGCATGATAAATGAAATTGTGTGTATAATAATTTGAACACTAAAATAATAAGTTAGTATACTTAATTATAATTAACTGTATACATAAATTTAATTAGCACTCTACCACTATGAATTTTGAGTGTAATGTTGAGAGATAATGTTTGTAACTCAATTGTGTATTTAATTATCACTAAAATATATATTTACTTTTGAACTTACATTCAAACGATAGAATTAAAATTAAAATTTCAAATCATAATTTCAAGATGATTACAATTCCAGTTAATAATTGAAATTCCATGCCCCAAAAAAAGATAATCGTATGTTTAATATATTATTTGAGTCTATAGAGGCTATGAATCTCCACGGTCTAACAATTATTATATTTGAGTTATTTATATACCTTTTTTCCTTGTAATTTTTATTTTATTTAATATTTTTAACATTTGGTTTAAAAAATTTCTCATTTTGATTGCATACCATGTAAACAAAGGAAGAAAGGAAACTAGAATCAAAGTGAGGTTCTCACTAGAGTGGAGAAAACATTTCTCAATTTGATTTCTCTCATTTGATAAGGGAATGACAAGAACCAAAGTGAGGTTCTCACCAGATTGAAGAAAAATATGGATCTGATGGATTTGTATTGATGATTAGAGCATGGTTTGCATTGATACCATCTCAATTTGATTGCACGCCATGAAATCAAAGGAAGAAAGGAAAATGGAAAATTGCTTTCAATTGAGAAAGTAATTGTCGTGTCTCTCTTTGGAGAAGAAGATCTCCTTTTGTATAGAAACGAGAAAAGGAAAGTGACTAACTAACTTAACTAAGAGGCTAAATACAACAGGAAAACTAACTTCTAACAATTGTACTAAGTATTAGGCTTAAGTTGGCAAGGCCCAATATAAAATAAAATTGGGACTTATGTTGTAAGCAACCATAGAGCCTTTGGAGTTCTGAAAAGAGAAGCTTAAGGTTGAAGATGATAATTGAGATAACTTAATAATCAAGAAAGCTATATTTAACAATATTATAATAATAAATTTAGTATATAACAATTCCCTGATAATATATTTTTAGTGTAGATATTACAATTCTTTTACTATTTATATATGTGTGTAGGAAGTGGCTCATGTGAGAACATTTGTTGTTGTGAAAAATGAGAATATTGAATTTTATTTGAATCGTCAATACCCAACTTTTTATCCTAATCATCCATGTATAGTTGTAAGACTCAGATTTATTGTTCTCGCAGTTTTTATATGAGAACTACTCTCATTTCACTCAATCAATGTTTATATATATATAGCTACTCAAATGAGAACAGTTCTCATATAAAATTTGTGAGAACAATAAACTTGAGTCTTACAACCAATCATGAATAATTAGGATTAAAAGTTAGTTATTGGTCACGTGATAGTCATGTGCATGTATCTTTCAATCTTAATCATTCCATCAAGATCCAATGGTATATATTAAGTGCTCTCATTTCTCACAATAGTGCATTGTTCTCATGTGAGTAGCTCCCTATGTATATATATATAACTATATATATATATATATAATTGAGTTAGCTCATATAATCTAATGACTCAAACTATAATTGATTCAAATTCGACTAATTTATTTAACAAACTCAATTTCACTCATAAAGCAAGTTCATCGAACTAAATAGCGACTCAAATTCTAAATAAATAGTAAGTTAATTCAATTTATTGTCAGCCCTACAAGTGAAACTATCAAAAAAATGTATACATATATGATAGGGAAAAATGCATATAACATTCCTACACTTTATGTCTTTTACAAGTAGGTACCACAAACTATTTTTTCTTCCTAATTACCTCTGAAACTTCATCAAATAGTGAAATTGGTCCATGTATACATATATTATTAAATTACTCATAGATAATAAGGAAATTGTTGCAATCAGACTCACGATGGTAGGAGTGCAACAATGCATGTTAGTCAATATTGATATCCAGATGAAACCATCATCAAAGTAAAAATATTGATTAAGAAGAAGAAAATAAGTAAATTGTAGAGTTTAAGTGATTAATACAATAATATTGTTATATATACAAAAATAAAATAAAATTAAGAGTCGAGATTAAAAAAATGCATGTGTTAAAAAATATTGCTTTTAATTCAACATTATCTTTATGCAGAGACTAATTTCACCAATAGTTAAAGTTTAAGGGCGAATTATAGCATCTATTTACAAAAGACAAAGTTTATGGTGATTTTATAGAATTTCCCTATAATATAGTTCATCTAGGTAATAGAAATGTATTGGTGGACGACTTTTCTCTATTTTTATATAGGAAATGGAGCCTAAATTAGTGATACCTTGGCTACTGTTTTCGATGGTTAATAGTTATAACCTCTACACTAGTTGAATGAAAATAATAATTTACTATGATGACAAATATCATCTTAAAAAGAGAAATATTTACCTAGAGACAACCTTAATACATCATGTTTAGAAACACTCAATTAAATAGTGGTACACCATTAAATTGTGGGTCACATTTCATCAATTCAACTTTTTTCTTCTTCTCATTTCTCTCTTCCTCTCCCTTCTCTCCACCATTAACAACAACATTTTCAAGCGTCCAATTGAGTTTTTTTTCTTCCCTTTCTCTCTTCCTCTTTCTCATGTTTTCCATTGCACCACTGTTGACCCGATTTTCGGTTGGAAGACCGGCTCTACGACTTGGGGAGAGGCGAACTCGATTTCTACCCCTCCTAATTGATTTGAAGTCGCCACTATGTTTTTTGCAGTTAAAACGTAGAAAACTCTAATAAGCCCAATTAGGATAATATGATCTTTAAACAAAGATTCTAAGCTCGGGAGTCGATTACGGATCGGGGAAGGTATTAGCACCCCATCCGCCCGTATTAAAACGGTACCGTCGCTAATAACATGGACTTTTATACCTTTGAATAAATTCATTAAAAATCTAATTGTTAAAACAAAATATTTCATTTTTTATATTTGTGTCTGACAAAAGTTTATCTTGCTCCTACATATCCCTTGGTGCAATAGAGAAATCAAGACTACATAGTTCTGGTTCAAAAATTGGTTGGTTAGTTTGGTTGATTATTATTGTTATTGTTTTGAAAATGTCGATTTTGTTTTGATAAATTTATTGGAGTTGATCTTGTGGATTTTGAAATATTTAGCATATGATTTTTTAATTCAATGGAACTAATAGCTTAGAGACGGTCTTGGTCGTAGACCTTCTTCCCATTTTCAGAGAAGTTAGAGCCGACTCGAACTATGACCTTACTATAAAAATTCCATAAATAATTATGTAAGATAGTTTTGAATTATTTTTTTATATAGAATTAATAGCTTAGAGATGCAGTTGGTCGTAGACCTTCTTCTCATTTTCAAGGAAGTTAGAGACGACTCGAACCATGATCTTACTATAAAAATTCCATAAATAATTATGTAAGATATTTTTGAATTATTTTTTATATGGAATTAATAGCTTAGAGATGATGTTGGTCGTAGACATTCTTCCTATTTTCAGGGAAGTTAGAGACGACTCGAACCATGATCTTACTATAAAAATTTCATCTTCTATTTAGATGATGACATATTGCTTAATTATTTTATTTTATTTTTATATAAAATTAATATCTTAGGAACGATATTGGTCGTAGATCTTCTTCTCTTGTTCGAAGAAGTTAGAGACAACTCGAACCATGACCTTACTACAAAAATTCTATAAAGTTGGATGTCACAATTATTTTTATAGTTAAATTGTATTTAGTTATAAGTATTTGGTTGGTTATTATTATAAAAAAAAATATTGATATACAATGTAAGTATAAGAAATTATTTAATAGAGTAATTATTATAAGATAAAAAATAATAAAGGAATCAAATAAATGAATAGCGTGAGAAGTTATACCTGCTGTGACATCCTACATGCATGATTTATATATCAGCTTTGCATGCAACAAAGAGATGAGTTGAGATTTCTTTGCTTGGGTCCATTGGTATTGAATTCACTATGACGTAGCTAGGACCATTTACTCACAATGGGTCATATTAGCTTCGCATGCTGCAGTGTATCTTTTGACCAGTGGTCCAAGTGATTAAAATTCTATGATTCGTGATACTCTCTCTATCTAGAGCAGATCCAAGCCAGCCAGTAGCAATAATCTTAAGCACTCCCAAAATCAAACATTCTCCACATAACACTAATAACATAAAATGCATGAGCTTCTTCTTCCTAGCGTTTTCACCTTTGGCTTAGAAAATCTCTTCAATGCTAAGGTTTGGTTCCAAATAAGATGGAAGAAGTTCTTTCTTTGGATCATAATATGAAGCAATATAATCAGTGGAAAGCATCCAATTGGAAAACCATCTTGTACTATGTATTTCCTCAAAAACATGGACGTAACTTTCCCTAAATATTATCTTCACGTCTACCTCAGAAAATAAAGGGTTGGTTTGGGTGGAGTCGGCTTTATGTGAAGATCACTTTCGTGAGAACGTGGTTGAATGAATTAGTAGGAGGGAGAGATTGACGGGTTGGGTTGAATCTTGGAGTGTATGAAACTATGAATTACACTATGGAAGAAGAGGTTAATGATTAATGCATGGAAGGGAAATGAGATGAAGGCTGAGAGTTGAAGAAATATGGTGAGGGAAAAGAGAGAATGGAGGAGCAATGGGAGAGGGGGAGAAAGGGTGTTCTTCCTATTTTGAATTGCCTCCCCCTCCGTATAACAAAGCACCCATCCCTTTTATACAGTTTGAAAACAAACCTTTTAGGATGTCAATTATAATCTTTTGTCTTTCTGCTTGTCTATTTTGTAACTGTCTCTTAATCTGATTATTGCTCTCTTAAGGCTGCTCTTGACTGATTGCCTTTCCTGTTGAATGTGTAACTAAAAGGCTTTTGGTTTACCTCTTTCGAGATTCTCACTGTTATTTCTCTTTTCCACTTCTCTTGTCCAACTATTGTCTTTTTATGACAATTCATTAACCTTTTTCTATTTCTTTCACAATTAAAACCTATGCAAATAAATAGTGTAGATATTTCTGATGAATTGTAACTGAAAATATCCAGTTTGTATAAAATAAAACGTTAGTAACAAATTTTTTTTACTTTTGGCTTAAGAACAGGATAACTAATAGGGATGAAAATGGTTTTGGGAAATATAAAAAAAATGTTTTTTTATCAAAATTTTGTTGCTTTGAAACTCTTGCAATTTATTATTGATTTCGTAAATAGGTCGGACAAAATTGAGTGTTCACAACTACCCCTCTTTACTAATTGTTTACTAGATAGCAAACAAACTGATGTTTGAGTGTTATCTTTGTAAGTAATTAGTAAAGGAATGAACGCCAATTTTGCTAAAATAGGCGAAAGCAGCGATTACCACACAACCTTCTAAAGCCAGATAAAGTTTAGGAATCGAGACAATAATGGTTAACGTGAGAACGCATGTCGGCTACCGCCGGAACTCGAGGCAACAAAAAGGTAAATGCGAGAACACAGGTCGGGTACTACCAGAACTCGATAAGATAAAAAGGTAGGTGCGACAATGCAGTTTGAGTACTATTGGAACTCGATAAAGTAAAAATGTAGGTGTGATTAGGTGCGGATTGGGTATTGCTGGAACTCGATACGGTAAAAGGTAGGTGTGAGAATGTAGGTTGGTACTATTGGAACATGATAAGGTAAAAGGTAAGTGCGAGAACACAGATTGGGTACTGCTGGAACTCGATAAGGTAAAAAGGTAGGTGCGAGAACACAGATTGGGTATTGTCAGAACTCAAAAATTCACATTAGGCTCGGGGTTCTGGAAAGATTGGTTTGAAAGCACGTCAGGCTCAGGGTCTTGGAAAGATTGGTTTGATAGCACATCAGGCTCAGAGTAGTGGAAAGATTGGTTTGATAGCAAATCCGGCTCGGAGTCCTAGAAAGATCAGTTTGATAGCACATCCAGCTCGGAGTCCTAGAAAGATCAGTTTGATAGCACATCAGACTCAGGATCTTGGAAAGCATAATCGTAAAATGAGAACGTAGGTCGGGTACTTCCGGAACTCGGAAATTCACATCAGGTTTGGGGTCCTGGAAAGATTGGTTGGAAGCACATGAGGCTCGGGGTCTTAGAATGCATAATTTTAAAACAAGAACGCAGGTCGGGTGCTACCGGAACTCGGAAATTCACATTAGGCTTGGGGTCCTGGAAAGCATAATTTTAAAACGAGAATGCAAGTCGGGTGCTTCCAGAACTCGGAAATTCACATCAGGCTCGGCGTCCTAGAAAGATTGGTTGGAAGCACATCAGGCTCGCGATCCTGGAAAACATAATTTTAAAACGAGAGTGTTGGTCGGTACTACCGGAACTCGGAAATTCACATCAGGCTCGGGGTCCTGGAAAGATTGGATTGAAAGCACGACAGACCCGAGGTCCTGGAATGATTTGTTTGATAACACATCGGGCTTGGGGTCCTGGAAAGATTGGTTTGATAGCACATCTGGCTCGGGGTCCTGAAAAGATTGGTTTGATAGCACATCAGACTCGGGGTCTTGGAAAGTATAATTTTAAAATGAGAACATAGGTCGGGTACTGCCGGAACTCGGAAATTTACATCAGGCTCGGGGTCCTGGAAAGATTGGTTGGAAGCACATCAGGCTCGGGGTCCTGGAAAGCATAATTTTAAAACGAGAACACAGGTCGAGTGCTACCAGAACTCGGAAATTCACATCAGGCTCGGGGTCCTGGAAATATTGGTTGGAAGCACATCAGGCTCGGGGTCCTAGAAAGCATAATTTTAAAACGAGAACGCAGGTCGGGTACTGCCGAAACTCAGAAATTCACATCAGGCTCTTGGTCCTGGAAAGATTGGTTGGAAGCACATCAGGCTCGGGGTCATGGAAAGCATAATTTTAAAATGAGAACGCAGGCCGGGTACTGCCGGAATTCGGAAATTTACATCAGGCTCGGGGTCCTGCAAAAGATTGATTGAAAGCACCTCAGGCTCGGGGTCGTGGAAAGCATAATTTTAATACCTAGGGTAGTGATTTGTAATTCTTGAGAATATGTCGTGTGTTATGTTGAGAATGATGATGGTCATGTCATGTATGAGTAATGAATGCATGCATAGATGTCTTGGTTTATGATCTCATAATTTTCTAAAAATCAATCAAACTTTTTTTTGTGGACCCAACTGAAATGGGACCTATGTTGGACATTGTTATGAAGGACTATCTGTCAACTCTTGCCATCCATTTTGCCCTAGTGTCATGTTAAAAATTTATTGGAAGAGTTGGATCGCCCAAGAAATTGCCCCAGTATCTTTGTCATAGACTTGATGAGAATCTTTCTAAACAGAGGTTATGACTCTCACTTCAAAAAAATTGCCCCAGTTTGCATGGTTGATGATGAAAAATAGTGAACTTTCACTTGAGGGTGTTCATTTCTTTTCCTTAATTGTTGCCCAGAATACCTAGTGTAGGTATCTATCAGGAATTCCCTCTTTTTATGATGATATTAAGTCGCCATTGAAAGTTTTCGACTTAGCATCGCTCTCCTTTTCTTAGGCTGTCCTCGCGGGTTTTCAACCTAGCACTCTTTTTTCTTTTCTTTTTCTTTTTTTGCTTGTCTTTTTCTTTTGGCTATTTTTTAACACCCTCAAGTGACTACATAAAAGCATGAGTCACCTTTGAATTTTGAAGGCGAGGATGCAAGATCTTGTCTCTGCTTGGTTGAGGGATTTTGGACTGATCCATGATGAGCAACTTCAGCCTTGCCCAAGTTATAGGTTTCTGGGTACCTTCATTCGAGAAACGAGATCAGCCTCCACAAACTGCCCCAGTTTGGATTGACACCCTTCTTTTTATTTCAACTTGCCATGTACTTTCTTCATGCACAACTCCTTAAAGAGAAATACTAAAAACAATGATCATGCAAATTTGGATTTTTATTTTGAGTGTTGAAGTGGTGGTGGTGACTAGGGGTGTAAGTGGTTCCGGTTTAAACCGCGAAATCGATGGAACCGAACCAAACCAAACCGCAAAAAGTGGTTCAGTTCGGTTCCGCGGTTCGGTTCGGTTATTTTTTTGAGGAACCGTTATGTTCGGTTCGGTTTATGGTTTTAGAAATTTAGGAACTGTTGGAACCGAACCGAGCCGCATATTAAAGAAATATATACTAGGGATTAGGGAATAATGTTTTATTATTGTTTAAATTCTTCAACCAATTTTCTAGCTTAAATTTGTAGTGTTATATATGTTACTAAATTGATATTAAGTTAATATTATATATGTTATTAGTTACTAAATTATTTCCTAGTGTCTTATGATTTCGAACATATTTTCCAACTTATGTGATATTGAGTTTGAAACTAACATATATCATATATTGTTATACATGTATTGTTACATGTGTTACTAATTATGAAATGTAAGGTTATAAATGTAACTATTATATATTTAATCATATATTTTACTAATTGATATATATTACTAATCATGAATTGTATTGTTATATATGATTCATAATTTTTATAATAATAGTAGTAATGTTTATCCTTTTATGGATAAACAATATCTCTTGTAATACATTTTGAATTTTCAATTGACGCAAGATTTTTTATAAAAAAGTAAATGGAAAAACCGTGGAACCGAACCGAACCATTCAAGAGCGGTTCGGTTAGATTCGGTTCTTATAGTTAAATTTGCGGTTAATTGAGTAGAACCGAACCATATGTTTTTGATCGGTTCGGTCACTAAAATGCACCAAATACTGAACCGAACCAAATTTTTACACCCCTAGTGGGGACGACAATGATGGGAGATAGAATCTAATCCAATGCATTAAAAAATGAGATATCTTTATCAAAATTTGGAAATCTATTGGAGTCAGCGTTTCCCTGCCCTAGTGTGTACGCCTTTGGAAAATCAAATCCTCGACAAGGTCTTTTGAGCTTGTATCGTGGTCTGGCTAAGGGTTTCCAAGAAAAGGATAAGGCTCGAAAATGTGTTTCCCAAACCCTTTCTACTTTCTCCTTTCTCCATTTTCCTATTTCAACAGTTTTCTTGACATGACATTCAAGTACTAAGATTTTGTTGGATTATGTGATATAGTAGATGAAGCTTAATATTTAGGCGATAATCTTCTCGATAGGTATTTGAATTGTTCATTTTGGCGGTCATTGCTAGTGCATTTTTATTTGCCATGAATTTTGCCTGAGAGTTTTATTTTTGAACTCCTAGCGGGCTTTTTGTATATTTCGCCTTTTTGTTTTGATGTTATTTCACATTATGACCGATGAACATCTTGTTTTGGATCTTCAATCCTCGGGTTAGATATAGAAAGTGTTGTAGGAGGAGTGTGTTTATTTCTTAGTAGTTGAATGCTAAGGAAAATAGTTGAAAAACTATCATACCCTAGATTATAGATATTTTGTGGGTAATTTAGAAGAAAAAAGACTCATTTCATAAAGCTATGGCTCAAATGGGGTGACTAGGGATATCTTCTTAGTGTTTGGGATTTTGAAAGACTCCTTGTGTCATTAGAAAGATTTGCCTTAGGATTTGCATCATTTTGGGTCTTACATTTGAATCATTCTACTTTTCAATTAAACTTTTAAAATAAATATCTCATATTAATGCATGAATTGATTTTGTTTGGCTTTTTTTTTTTTGTGTGAATGAGTTTTGTTGTATGAAGTATGGAATAAAAAGTTTTATCATTAATGCATTAGTATGTAATCGTTAAAAAGATGTGCATTAGAAAATGAATTTTTATTCATAAAAAGAGACATGAGTGTCCTACTATTTCTGACTCTAAATCCTTGGGGAGGGCGATAGAGTTTTATTACATCATTTGCTAGTGCCAAGATGACAACTTGGGATGATTTGTGCATTTCTCAAACTAGGACGTTTCCTTGAAAGTGGATCAATCTTGTGTTTATCAGATATTGCACTTTGCTTTTTAATTGAAATCCTCTATGAAGTGACCAATTGCCCCAGTATGATATTCACAATTAGCATTTGGGTTGAATCCTTGTGGGTATGGATGTTCCACCTTCTTTGAAGGGATAGGAGTCAGCAATGATCTTTGAAGAAGTTGCGGCAATAATTCGGAATATGACATTAGGATCGGATCATACAAACTCTTCCTTTTTCGCTTTCGTGGCCACCCTTCTTTACCATTTGTGAAAGCATAACATGATGCTTGTGGAAAATAAGGCATTTGAGGTTGGCTGAGGGTCTATGTGAATGCGATTTCCTCTTCCATATCTTCACTTGCAAGATTGCTTTGGATTATCCTGTTGGCTGAGTTTTTCTCAATTTTGTCGTTCTTAGAGTGATTCTCAATTCTCTCGCTTATAGTTATCAAATGACGGAAATCTGAATAGACATTTCCAATCATCATATCAAAGAAGGGAAGTTGTAGGGTATTGATAAACATTGAAACATTCTCTTCATCGGACAACCTAGGCCTTACCTGAGCGGCCAATCCCGCCCATCTTTGGACATACTCCCTGAAGGTCTCATCATTTCTCTTGGACATCTTCTTGAGTAGTATCCTATCATGATCTTGGTCAATATTTTAGTTGTATTGTTTAAGGAAAGTGTTGCACAACTCCTTGAAAAATTTGATATGAAAATATTCGAGACGCATGTCCAAGCAAAAGCAGCTCCAGTAAGGCTCTCTTAGAAGACATGGATTAGTAGATTGTCATCCTTGATATAGGGATTCATCTTCCTAACATAAATGGTGCGGTGACTCCTAGGACAAGAAGTTCCTTGATATTTCTCAAATTCCGGCATCTTGAACTTTGGTGGCAATATCACATTGGGGACCAGGCACATGCTTGTAACGTCCTTCACACTATGGGAACTTGCTTCCTCAATAGCTTTAATTCTCTCTTCGATTGCCTTAATATTCTCCCAATCTTGAGGATTTATAACATTGTGGGACTTAGAGGAATTATTCGGATTACCATCATTAACCGGGGTTTCCATATGATATGAAATTTGCAAATCTGTCTTTGGGGATGGTGTATCAATATGAGTAGCTGGTTTATCTTGTGTAGTCTCGAGGGTAAGATTTTTATTCCTTCTTAGATCGTTTCAGCCAAGTCCAATAATATCATCTTTAAAAACCAATTTTCAACTCATAAGAATCCTTGGTAAATGATTTATGAATGATTGAGATGTATGAATGACATGATGGTGTGATCTTTGATTCATGGAATATGCATGCATGTTATAATTTTCCTTCTTTTTGAGTTCATATGAAGATGCATGAACTGATTTATTTTTTCTTTTTGGATATTTTGTGGTGGTGTATGCAATGCATGTACGTTGGTGCATGAAATGAAACATTTGAATGATTTATTATGTTATTATGAATGTATGTAAATGAAGATGAATGTGTGATAATACATTCTTTTTTTGTATGAATGATAAATGAATGTTTGATTTTTTGCTTTTTGATTTTCTGAGTATGTGTATAAATGAATGTGTGAATGATTTTTTTTACTTTTGACTTATTATATGAATGGATGAATGCTTGAATGATATAACTTTTGGAATAATGTATATTTTTTGTGAATGTTTGAATTATGCATGTATAAATGGATGAATGACTTTTTTATTTTTTATGATTGTTTTAATAATGTATATTTTGATGAATGTATGAGTGAATGGCATGCCTGAACTTGATATAGTGGTGTTAATGCATTTTGAATGCCCCTAAGGTGTGATACCATATTTTGGGGAAATATAACCTTAGTTACAATATAATAAAATGTCATGATTAATTTGACACCTATCATACTGTTAAGGCCAATTCTTAGTTAAATGATAAAGCTTTGAGCTTATTAAGATGGAAGAGAACATATCCCTAGGGCAATGAGCCCTTCGTTAGGAATGAAAATTGTCCCTAGGACGTTGAGCTCATGGTAGGGTATGGAAATAATTCCTAGGGCCTTTAGCCCATGGTAGGGAATGAAAATTATCCCTAGGGCGTTTAGCCCATGGTAGGGAAATGAAAATATTTAGCTGTCCTTATAGAATAAGGATATCAAAGTGCAATGACATCCTCGTAACACTCAGGCATGAAGACTTTTTAGGGACAAAAGTCCCAATTTATGAATAATCATGAACAAAATTTAGGTTATGCCCGTGTCCTAAATAAGGTACACTTATAAGGTTCTAGATAGTTTAAACGTCACAACCCTATGGTGAGGGTACTAGGTCTTGATTAAAGCGGACTCAGTAAGAGCTTTAAACTTCTAGGTTACTAGATCGCACCCGATCTCGAAGGAAAGGAAACCAAATATCACGGGCTAGAAATGAGAAGGATCGAGCCCTTCAAGCCGTTAACTCAAGATACCGGGAACGATCTGGGTGGTCCATTCCGCAAATAACATATACGACTCGAAGTCATTTATCGGCAAAGCAAATGTCCCTTCTATCTCATTTCCTAATCACTAATACCCAGGTCAGGGCATATGTGTGTGCAAACTCTGGTGTACATCATTAGTGTGTGAGAAAGCATACAACCCTTTTATTAAAAAAAAATATTCCACCCCCCCATAAGCTGCAAAAAATAATTACAAAAACTTGCACATAATGAAATAAGATAGTTTAAGATAATAATTCAACGTTCTAAAGAAAGAACAAAAAATAGAAACAAACAAAAAAAACAAAAGGGTATTTAGGTCCATGTTATTAGCGGTTCTAGACCTGACACTCTTATAGGAAAGTCCCCAGTGGAGTCGCCAGCTGTCGTGACCCGATTTTCGGTTGGAAGACCGACTCTATGACTTGGGGAGAGGCGAACTCGATTTCTACCTCTCCTGATTGATTTGGAGTCGCCACAATGTTTTTTGTAGTTAAAACAAAGAAAACTCTAATAAGCCCAATTAGGATAGTATGGTCTTTAAACAGAGATTCTAAGCTCGGGATTCGATTACGGATCAGGGAAGGTAGTAGCACCCCGTCCGCCCGTATTAAAACGATACCGTCACTAATAACATTGACTTTTATACCCTTAAAGAAAATCATTAAAAATATAATTGTTAAAACAAAATATTTCATTTTTTATATTTGTGCCTAACAACAGTTTATCTTGCTCCTACATATCCCTTTGTGAAATAGGGAAATCAAGACTACGTAGTTCTGGTTCGAAAATTGGTTGGTTAGTTTGGTTGATTGTTATTGTTATTGATTTGAAAATGTCGATTTGGTTTTGATAGATTTGGTGGAGTTGATCTTGTCGATTTTGAAATATTTAGCATATGATTTTTTAATTCAATGGAACTAATAGCTTAGAGACGGTGTTGGTCGTAGACCTTCTTTCCATTTTCAGAGAAGTTAGAGATGACTCGAACTATGACCTTACTATAAAAATTCCATAAATAATTATGTAAGATAGTTTTGAATTATTTTTTTATATAGAATTAATAGCTTAGAGATGATGTTGGTCGTAGACCTTCTTCTCATTTTCAGGGAAGTTAGAGACGACTCGAACCATGATCTTACTATAAAAATTCCATAAATAATTATGTAAGATATTTTTGAATTATTTTTTATATGGAATTAATAGCTTAGAGATGGTGTTGGTCGTAGACATTCTTCCTATTTTCAGGGAAGTTAGAGATGACTCGAACCATGATCTTACTATAAAAATTTCATCTTCTATTTAGATGATGAAATAATGCTTAATTATTTTATTTTATTTCTATATAAAATTAATAGCTTAGGAACGATATTGGTCGTAGACCTTCTTCTCATTTTCGAAGAAGTTAGAGACAACTCGAACCATGACCTTACTACAAAAATTCTATAAAGTTGGATGTCACAATTATTTTTATAGTTAAATTGTATTTAGTTATAAGTATTTGGTTGGTTATTGTTATAAAAAAAATATTGATATACAATGTAAGTATAAGAAATTATTTAATAGAGTAATTATTATAAGATAAAAAAAATAAAGGAATCAAATAAATGAATAGGGTGAGAAGTTATACATGTTGTTACATCCTACATGCGTGATTTATATATCAGCTTTGCATGCAACAAAGAGATGAGTTGAGATTTCTTTGCTTGGGTCCATTGGTATTGAATTCACTATGACGTAGCTAGGACCATTTACTCACAATGGGTCATATTAGCTTCGCATGCTGCAGTGTATCTTTTGACCAGTGGTCCAAGTGATTAAAATTCTATGATTCGTGATACTCTCTCTATCTAGAGCAGATCAAGGCCAACCAGTAGCAATAATCTTAAGCACTCCCAAGATCAAACATTCTCCACATAACACTAATAACATAAAATGCATGAGCTTCTTCTTCCTAGCCTTTTCACCTTTGGCATAGCAAATCTCTTCAATGCTAAGGTTTGGTTCCAAATAAGATGGAAGAAGTTATTTCTTCGGATCATAATAAGAAGCAATATAATCAGTGGAAAGCATCCCATTGGCAAACCATCCTGTACTATGTATTTCCTCAAAAACTTGGACGTAACTTTCCCTAAATATTAACTTCACGTCTACCTCAGAAAATAAAGGGTTGGTTTGGGTGGAGTCGGCTTTATGTGAAGATCACTTTCGTGAGAACGTGATTGCATGAATTAGTAGGAGGGAGAGATTTACG
The DNA here is from genome assembly GCF_001865875.1 of Lupinus angustifolius. NCBI lineage: Eukaryota > Viridiplantae > Streptophyta > Magnoliopsida > Fabales > Fabaceae > Lupinus > Lupinus angustifolius. The sequence continues at coordinate 15,314 of NW_017722850.1, forward strand.
GGTTGGATTGAATCTTGGAGAGTATGAAACTATGAATTACACTATGGAAGAAGAGGTTAATTATTATTGCATGGAAGGGAAATGAGATGAAGGCTGAGAGTTGAAGAAAGGTGGTGAAGGAAAAGAGAGAATGGAGGAGCAATGGCAGAGAGGGAGAAAGGGTGTTCTTCCTATTTTGAATTGCCTCCCCCTCCGTATAACAAAGCACCCATCCATTTTATACAGTTTGAAAACAAACCTTTTAGGATGTCAATTATAATCTTTTGTCTTTCTGCTTGTCTATTTTGTAACTGTCTCTTAATCTGATTATTGCTCTCTTAAGGCTGCTCTTGACTGATTGCCTTTCCTGTTGAATGTGTAACCAAAAGGCTTCTGGTTTATCTCTTTCAAGATTCTCACTGTTATTTCTCTTTTCCACTTCTCTTGTCCAACTATTGTCTTTTTATGACAATTCATTAACCTTTTCTATTTCTTTCACAATTAAAACCTATGCAAATAAATAGTGTAGATATTTCTGATGAATTGTAACTGAAAATATCCTGTTTGTATAAAATAAAACGTTGGTAAGAATTTTTTTTTACTTTTGGCTTAAGAACTGGATAACTAATAGGGATGAAAATGGTTTTGGGAAATATAAAAAAAATGTTTTTTTATCAAAATTTAGTTGCTTTGAAACTCTTGCAATTTATTATTGGTTTCGTAAATAGGTCGGACAAAATTGAGTGTTCACAGCTACCCCTCTTTACTAATTGTTTACTAGATAGCAAACAAACTGATGTTTGAGTGTTATCTTTGTAAGTAATTAGTAAAGGAATGAACGCCAATTTTGCTAAAATAGGCGAAAGCAGCGATTACCACACAACCTTCTAAAGCCAGATAAAGTTTAGGAATCGAGACAATAATGGTAAACGTGAGAACGCATGTCGGCTACCGCCGGAACTCGAGTTAATAAAAAGGTAAATGCGATAACACAGGTCGGGTACTACCAGAACTCGATAACATAAAAAGGCAGGTGCGAGAATGCAGGTTGAGTACTGCTAGAACTCGATAAAGTAAAAATGTAGGTGTGGTCAGGTGCAGATTGGGTATTGCTGGAACTCGGAAAGGTATAAGGTAGGTGTGAGAACACAGGTTGGGCACTGTTGGAACTTGATAAGGTAAAAGGTAGGTGCGAGAAGACAGGTTGGGTACTGCTAGAACTCGATAAGGTAAAAAGGTAGGTGCGAGAACACAGATTGGGTATTGTCATAACTCAGAAATTCACATCAGGCTCGGAGTCCTGGAAAGATTGGTTTCATAGCACTTCCGGCTCGGAGTCCTGGAAAGATCGGTTTGATAGCACATCAAACTCGGGGTCTTGGAAAGCATAATTTTAAAACGAGAATGCAGGTCGGCTGCTGCTAGAACTCGGAAATTCACATCAGGCTCGGGGTCCTGGAAAGATTGGTTGGAAGCACATCAGGATCGGGGTCTTGGAAAGCATAATTTTAAAACAAGAACGCAAGTCGGGTGCTGCCGGAACTTGGAAATTCACATCAGGCTCGACGTCCTAGAAAGATTGGTTGGAAGCACATCAGGCTCGCGGTCTTGGAAAGCATAATTTTAATACGAGAACGCAGGTCGGGTACTGTCGGAACTCGGAAATTCACATCAGGCTCGGGGTCCAGGAAAGATTGGTTTGAAAGCACGTCAGGCCCAGGGTCCTGGAAAGATTTATTTGATAACACATCGGGCTCGGGGTACTGGAAAGATTGGTTTGATAGCACATCCAACTCGGGGTCCTGGAAAGATTGGTTTGATAGCACATCATACTCGGGGTCTTGGAAGGCATAATTTTATGTGAAGATCACTTTCGTGAGAACGTGATTGAATGAATTAGTAGGAGGGGGAGATTGACAGGTTGGGTTGAATCTTGGAGAGTATGAAACTATGAATTACACTGTGGGAGAAGAGGTTAATGATTATTGCATGGAAGGGAAATGAGATGAAGGCTGAAAGTTGAAGAAAGGTGGTGAGGGAAAAGAGAGAATGGAGGAGCAATAGGAGAGAGGGAGAAAGGGTGTTCTTCCTATTTTGAATTGCCTCCCCCTCCATATAACAAAGCACCCATCCCTTTTATACAGTTTTGAAAACAAACCTTTTAGGATGCCAATTATAATCTTTTGCCTTTCTCCTTGTCTATTTTGTAACTGTCTCTTAATGTTGATTATTGCTCGCTTAAGGCTGCTCTTGACTGATTGCCTTTCCTGCTGAATGTGTAACCAAAAGGCTTCTGGTTTACCTCTTTCAAGATTCTCACTGTTATTTCTCTTTTCCACTTCTCTTGTCCAACTATTGTCTTTTTATGACAATTCATTAACCTTTTCTATTTCTTTCGCAATTAAAACCTATACAAATAAATAGTGTAGATATTTCTTATGAATTGTAACTGAAAATCTCTAGTTTGTATAAACATAAAACGTTGGTAACAATTTTTTTTTTACTTTTGGCTTAAGAACTGGATAACTAACAGGGATGAAAATAGTTTTGGGAAATATAAAAAAAAATATTTTTTTATCAAAATTTTGTTGCTTTGAAACTTTTGCAATTTATTATTGATTTTGTAAATAGGCTGGACAAAATTGAGTGTTCACAACCACAAATGTGAGAAATGGTCCCCTATAATGTCTCTTCTCCATATCTAGGAGGAATTGGAGGAGGAAGGGTAGGAAGAGAGGAGAGAATGATGTTGGTGATGGTCGGTTGTCGTTAAGGGAGGCGGTGGTGGCACCATATGAGGCGGTGGTGGGGGAACTACAAAAGGTGGTGGGTGAAGAAGAAGGACTTGGTGGCTGAAAATGTTGCTGTTAATGGTGGAGAGAAAAAAAGAAAGGAGAAGAAAAAAAGAAATTGAATTGATAAAGTGGGAATAATAATTTAATGACGTGTCATTGTTTAATTGGGCGCTTTTAATATGTTGGAGTTGTCTCTAGAGTCTAGAGTAATATTTCTCTCTTAAAAATGCCAAATTCCACCTCATCCCCCCTAGCTTTTATCTTATTATAAAAAATAGAGAATCACGTGGTTCAAAAAAGCTTCCTTAGTGCACAATAATTTCATTGAGGAACTTAGTTACTAATTTTCTGGAAAAAGTTTCATGGTCATTGAAATCGAGAAAATAGGATAAGAGGGTTCATACATGAGTAGATAATTGCTCCCCTAACAAATCGAAGGCATTAAACACAATATTCATGGCTCCATCGTATGTAGCCTTGAAGACTCCATGAAGTTATTTTTTTTCTCAATTTCAATGAAAAACAAAATCATTTATGCTTTACTTGTTCTATAAACTGGATTTTAGATGAAGGAGACCGAATAATCTCTTCTTGAAGAGTAATGTTATATCATTCTACAAATCATCCTACATATAAGAAAATGACATATATTACTTGTAAAACAATCATTAATAAATAAAGTATTATTTTATGACATATGTCACTTTCTTATGGACAGAAATATTTGTAGGACGATATATCATTTTCCTTTCTTGAAACATTCTATTTCCGTGACACTATTCGACATAAAGACATTCATTAGTCATTAGTAGTAATTATGTATATATATTTATTTTGCTTACAATTTCTTTTATAATCAATATTATTATTAATATATAAATGCAAAACATATCTAAGAGGTATATAGGTAATTGAACATACGTAATTTCTATATCCCAAATTTACTCTTACTACTATATAGATGCAAAATATATCTAAAGGGCATTTAGGTAATTGAACATGTATTAATTTTATTTAATTTCATTGGCTGATGATATATTCAATTTTGTAGCATATACAATGCAAAAATCTATAATTGTATAAGAAAATAAAGTTCCTCCATGCCACGTGTCAAGCTGGTAGCAAAACAATTCCCTCCTAAAAGGCTTCACTTCCTAACATACACCCTACCACACATGATCAAAGCCAACTCATACCCATTTGACCTTTCCTATCCTCTGCTTAATTAATGAATTAATGAATAATAATAACGCAACTTTATATAACTTTTCCGTAAATTGATATAATCAATAATAACCCATCTTCATTTTAAAATGTGCACAATTACCTATTATATATGACTTTTCAGTTATTACCTATTAAAGCATTTGTTTATTTTCTCACCAAAATAGCAGAGATTGGTGTTAACTCTTCCTTCGCCAAAACATTTTTGCTTCATGATGTGGTTTGCATCTCTTCATATTCTCTTCTTCTATTATATATTTGAATCCATTTCATTTTTGTTCATCATTTCTGGTAATTGCATTGTGTTGTTGGTTTCACTTTCATTACCAACCACAGTAAGTTGTTTGATTTCTTAGTGTGTTTCATCATCTCTTTTATACTTCAGTTTCTTATTTCACTCTTCCACTTCATTCTCATGCCAACCTTCTTATTCACTAACTCTTCTCACAAAAATCACTTCAAGTAATAACTTATAATATTCTCTGAACATGTGTGAGTATACAAAATGTATGTTTCTTTTGTTTTTTTCCGTAGGGCCATCCAAAAATGAAGAAAATGCTCTAGACTTTAGGTCTTGAATGTCACTTTTGGATGAAATTGTTGTAGAGCTAGTACCATTTGAGAACTCAGTCAACTCATCACTTCTATTAGTTGGAGAACGAACAAGAAGAAAAGACTCTACTTCTTTGAAAGGTTGTCATTTTCCCCATTCTTTTATACTATATATTTTGTTCCTATGTTATTAATGAATTTGTGGTTGAGATCATTACTGTACTGGGTAATTAGTAGCTTTACTTTAATGATTTTTTTGTTACAAAAGTTTGTTTAAATATGTTGATGCCTTTATTTTTTTAATTGTTCTAGTTGCTTTGTGATGTAGGTTGTGTATATGTTTATCTATATGTTTCATTTAAGGAGTGAATGATTTGTTTTTGTTTATTATAAATTATCCTTTATATTACATTGATTATCTTTATTACAAAAGTTTGTTTAAATATGTTGAAAATCTTATTGAAGAGATTAATTCATCAAAGGATACTTGGAAGTGGGAGGTGAGGATCACAAGTCTTTGGTGTGTTGAAAGATCTGCAACTCATTCACTACAGATGATTTTCATTGATCGAAGAGTGTTCTAACACTTAATCCAATTTTTTAATTCTTTATTTATTCACTTTTTGATGACAACATCATGTAACATGGGTAAAATTCAAGTTGTTGTAAATAATTTTCATATATCACCATAAAAGTCTTAACTAAAAAGAAGATAACGAATTTGAATGTGTATAATCATACGACAAAAAAATACTGTCTCGTGCGAATGCATGAGTAACTTAAAAAATGGTTTAAGATGTTGTATATGATTATTTTAGCTTATTTTTTAAATAGAGACATATTATGTTCTTTGAAACGTTCAAAAACTAAACTACTTAACATCTGTATGTCCTATTCTCTATATCCGAAGATTATCTCATGTTTATATTTGATCTGATTTTTTCAGATAAGGAAGATAACACTTTTGAATAATTTATATCATATAGAGACTCTACACCAATCTCAAACTTTAGCCAAAATTATAATATCATGTATAATTAAATATTCGAACAAAATTATAATATCATGTATACTCAATACAAAAGAAAATATGTTATAATTCTATAAAATAAAATATATGAAAATAAAATATTTAATACTAAAAAATAATAATATGGGTCGAAAAGTATAAAGTGTCTAACAACATACTAGTTTAGGATAAAAACCAAATATGTAATTTACAATGATATAATTACATGTAGGCCCTTTGTTAATTTTTTTTATAGTAAAAAGGGATGAGTGAACTCTAACCCCAATATATCTATATATATTGGGGTTGTGATGAATGGTAGAGGTGGTAACATTTGTGCAAATAACAATGAAATTAGAAGTTATGATGATGATAATGTTAAATGTAAATATATTTATAATAATATGGATGATAAGACAATGTATGTAACAATGTCAATTTTAATGTGTACAAAAAAAAATGTCAATTTTAATGACAATTAAGGTTAAATAAGAAAGAAATACTTTTTTTATATTTTTTGTTATCCCATAATTGTTTTTGTAACAATTTGATGAACATAAGAAAATACAAATAAGATATGACAAGCATATTATATTTTGAGAATAAAATATTTATTCATATAATAAGATAAGTTATTTTTAATAGTAGAAGGGAATAATTTATCTTCTCATATGAAGAAACATTTTATTTTCTTATATTTTATCTATAACATTTCTATTCTCCTATTTCTCATACCCATGAATTATACTCAATATGATTGATAAGATATTGATTTAGTTGTATTAGACTTTGCTATATTTCCAAATGATCAAAAGGTTAAAAATGATCAATTTTTTGGAGTGATACATATTGAGACGCATAGTCATACTAATTCTTTACTTATAGGATGATAAAATGTGATATTAGAAAAAATAATAATTAATAAATAGCAAATGGAAAGAAGACAAAGGCATAAAGAGGCCTTGTACCCCTAGCTCAAAGGCGATTTTAGAGATCCAATAACAATTCCACGTAGAGCAGAACAGAACAGAAAACTTATTATACAAAACAAAATCAAAATACAAAATTAATGAACTAATTAAGGAATAAAATTAAACTCATAGCACTATCACTCATTCAATTTCACTCATTATCATGTTAATGGATTCCCATACTTTCTTCTTTTCTTTACCAATTTTCTAATCCTCTACCACGTGCAACAATTCCCTCCAGATTCTTCATTCATCACTTTCCTTTTTCCCTGTTCTCTATATATACAGAAGAACGAAATTAGGCGAAAATCGTTTTAGATTGAGTGAAAGCGACCACTTTCGGATACCCTTTTGATCCAATTGCAGGATAGAATAGAATGGTCCTTTGATTCTATTCTATTTCGATTGATTCAATTTCCACACATATAAACCTATTTGATTGTGTTGGTGGGTATCTTTATTGGAATAATTACTATGGAAAAGTACGAGGCTGTGAAGGATTTAGGAGCTGGGAATTTTGGGGTGGCAAGGCTTATGAGGCACAAGGAAACCAAGGAGCTTGTTGCCATGAAATACATCGAGCGTGGTCACAGAGTTTGTTCCTTTCTTCTGTTCAATTTTATGATTCATGATTTATCAAAATTGCTGTTTTTCTTTCTATTTGAATCTTGTGAGATTGGTGTTTTGATTTGTGAATTTGAACACAGGAAGGAAAGGGGGTTGAATTTTATCCATTTTCCTTAGATATTAGGGAATATAATATTCAACAAGAAAGTCTTTCAATTTTGGTTATTAAGTATATAAAGAGATGTATGTTACTCTGTTAGCGATTACAACTCAATAATTAGTGATTCTGAGTTAACAACCTCATGAATCGTGATTTGAACAATTGGAATCCCGTAGTTCTGATGTGAGACACAAGTCCCATGCCTCGGTGTTGGATCCTAACACCCCGCCATGCATACCCATGTTGGCAGGCTGTGCAGCCCTTTTACTGGTCTTGGGTGAACACTTCAATGCCGCCATCACCACCTGGTTTGTTTGTTTGCAGCTAAGAGAAATGGTGGAAAGATCTGATATCAATTGTTACAAATCTTGAGAGAACCACACCACAAAAGCTAGCCCTTGTTGATTGGAGAACCTTAAGCGGATCAAGTTCCTTTCCAACCTACTTTAATTGTGAGGCATTGATGCGGAGGCATTGATGCGGAAGAGGGGAAGTCAGTTTAGTTTAGGGTGCTACCTTCTCGCTATAAGCACGTTCGCGAGGCAAATTGATAACAGTTTGTGCTACTTCCCAATCAGGCTTAATGGTTAAGCTACGATGGTGTGTGGCTTTTGGGCTTTGTCCCATATAAACC
>NW_017722850.1:23304-27134 GCF_001865875.1 Lupinus angustifolius
CACACACACAAACAAGAATCTCATATGTTCGAGGTGGGATGTGAGTCCCATACCTTGCAATTGGTTCCTAACACCCCAATATATGCCAGATTCATTTTCTCCATCTTGCTGGAGCTATTCTGGAAATTCAAGCAGAATTGAAGAAAGGCTGCTATTTTACTACCCTATCATTTATTGCACTTCTATTGTTTTAAATGAAAGAAAGCTTTCCATTTTATCATATGTGGTTCTGAGTTTTTTCTTCCCAATTCCAGATTGACGAGAATGTGGCAAGAGAGATTATCAACCATCGGTCCCTTAGGCATCCCAATATAATTCGCTTCAAGGAGGTAAGGATTTGACTACATTTATTTAACACACTGGATCACTTTGTATTGGGTAGTGCTATACAATGTACATAATAAATTATGTGCTCTTGAATATCAATGGGATTTTGATTTTTGCAGGTGGTTTTGACTCCCACACATTTAGCAATAATAATGGAGTATGCTGCTGGAGGAGAGCTCTTTGAGAGGATATGCAGTGCTGGCAGGTTCAGTGAAGATGAGGTTTGTAGATTTGCATATTCTTGAGCTGTTATTTCATACCTTTGCTTTTGTTGCCATATCTCACTTTTCATCATTTGATTGTTCAGGCCAGATATTTCTTTCAGCAGCTGATCTCTGGTGTCCATTTCTGTCATGCCATGGTATAGTCATCGCAAGTTCATGGAAAATCATACTTCCCATGTTCCGAAATTTGCAAAAATGATAACTTCTGTATTTACTATTCTTTTGCAGCAAATATGCCACAGAGATTTGAAGCTAGAAAATACCCTTTTAGATGGAAGTCCCGCACCTCGCTTGAAAATTTGTGATTTTGGTTATTCCAAGGTATTGGAATTATTATCATCAAGCTTAAAGTTCCGAATAATATTTAGGTTACTGTTTTGTTATTTGAGTGTTTTGTATTGTGATGTAGTCATCTTTGCTGCATTCAAGACCCAAATCAACTGTTGGAACACCTGCTTATATTGCACCGGAGGTTCTTTCTAGGCGAGAGTATGATGGCAAGGTAAATAAATATATTAATGAATTGGTTCTTTTTAGTTCCTTGCATTGGATTTATGATATATTAATGATCCTATAATGTTTTTCTCATATATTCTTGTAGTTGGCTGATGTATGGTCATGTGGGGTGACTCTGTATGTCATGCTTGTTGGAGCATATCCCTTTGAGGATCAGGACGACCCTAGGAATTTTCGGAAAACGATTCAGGTATATTTCCTCCCTTTGATTGATGATTTTCATAATGTTTTTGTTATTTCCTCATCATTCTTAAACTTGTTTCTGTCATATTCTACAGCGGATAATGGCTGTTCAATACAAAATTCCTGATTATGTTCACATATCTCAAGATTGCAAACACCTCCTCTCTCGTATATTTGTTGCAAATCCGTTGAGGGTATGTTATGATGTTTAAGCAACTAAACTGTTTTTGCTATTACTAGAATTTGATTAGACTATTTTGGCACTTCTAATCATGTATGCCATGTCTATACTCTCTACTATGCTCTTGAAGTATACATTCATAAGCATTATGTTTACTCATCAACTCTTGTGAACCATTTTATTAATGAATAAAAATTAATCAAAAGATACTGTTTGGTGAAGTAAACCTAATTGTTGGTTGAAAGCTATAGCTAAGGAGGAAATCTATGTCAAGCCTCTCTCTGTTCTCTCTTCACTATCTGGTCAATTCATGTTTAGTGGATAGGTAAGATTGGAGTGTTTCCATTTCTCTTCTTTTCCATGTATCTTGTTGACTTTGGTCTTCTTTTCTGTCCCTTGTACCCCTTTCCATGTTACCTAGCTTCAGGTTTATGTACCAATGTCAAAAATTGGGATACTTTTGGCAGTTATCCCCGGAAATTTAGGTTCCATTTACCAAATCTGATCAATTTTTCCTGGCTACTTGGTCGTGTATTTGAATATCGAAGAATTGACTGAACTTCAGTTATTTTTTCTTCCATTTTGTCTCTTATTAACCAAACTGCTTATATTTCACATCTATATATCACTTTCTTTGTATGCTCACTAGTGTTGTCTTCGGTTAATTCTCCCGTTTCTTACTACCATACCATTCTCTTTATTGTTCACAGAGAATTACTTTGAAGGAAATTAAGAACCACCCGTGGTTTCTAAAGAATCTTCCGAGGGAGCTAACTGAATCAGCTCAAGCTATCTATTATCAGAGAGACAACCCAATGTTTCATGTTCAAAGCGTGGATGAGATAATGAAAATTGTGGGAGAGGCACGGAACCCACCTCCGGTTGCTACGGCTGTCAAAGGTTTTGGCTTTGAAGGTGAGGAAGATGAAGGAGAAGATTTGGATGGAGAAGTAGAGGAAGAGGAAGACGAAGAAGACGAGTATGATAAGAGGGTCAAAGAGGTTCATGCAAGTGGAGAATTCCAAATTAGTTGAAGCAGTTTAATTCTTGTGTACTTGTTAAAATGTTTTTAATTCTAGGAAGTCACCTATTAATGTGTATTATTGATAATGACATAAATGATACTTATGGTTTTGTTCATGTAATTTAGTACATGTATCACAATGAATACTGTATATGTGAGACCAATCCTTGCATGATTAAATTCTGAATTGCCTTGTATGATAACAAAAGTTGTCTGGTTACATATTTTTTTTAGAGGCAAATGTTAGTATGTAATATTTGTTGTAGTATTTGTTGCCGATGAGATTCAAATCTCCGATCTCCGATCTCCTTGATATTATTCTTTGGGTTGAGCTTTCCTTGTATGCTTAATTATTGAAAAAGTGATAATGAAAATTGCTTTTTTTAAGAAAAGAAGAAAAAAAAAAAGTAGAAAACGTTTTATAAGCTCCCCTAATATACAAATTCCAGCTTAACTGTCGTAAGTGATAACAAGCATTTTTCACTTTTGAAAAAAGGCTATTTATTTAGGAATTTTTTTTCCTTAGGTGACATGAGATTAATTCCAGTTCACTTTAGAGTGATATGGAAAGACCTTATTTTAGAATACCCTTTCTGATCAAGATTATACATGAGCAATTAACAACTCACGATAATAATGTTTAAGTTATAACTGTATTTAGGCTCCGATATCAACATGTGGCTGTAGTTTAGTGGTAAGAATTCCACGTTGTGGCCGTGGAGACCTGGGCTCGAATCCCAGCAGCCACAAATTGCATTCCTTTATATTTTTTTAGTACTTGTATTTAGGTTTGTTTTTAATGAGTTTCTTTTCTATCTCCATTATAAAATAGCCACTCTGCTCCCCCATTTGTTTTTACAGATTTCACATTACTTCTAAAATTTATACCAAACTCAGGCTTTTTTATTAATAAAAACTAGTAGGCTACCCGTGCATTTGCACGGGGCAATAATTTTTTGGCACATGGTTAAGAACAAACATGTAATTCGTGTATTCGTATGTTTAATAACACATATGTTATTCGTGTATTCGTTTGATTAATAGCACATATTACTCGTGTATTCTAATGGTTAATAACACACATGTTACCCGTGCATTCTAATAGTTAAGAACACACATGTTATTCGTGCATTCATTCATATGGTTAAGAAAAAATGTGTTAATTGTGCATTCATATGGTCAAAAGCACACATGTTACCCGTGCATTCATGTGATTAAGAACATACATGTTAAATGTACATTCTAATGATTAAGAAACACACATGTTACCTGTGTATTCACGTGGTTAAGAATATTCATCTTACATGTGCATTCATATGGTTAAACAATCACATATTACTCGAGCATTCTCATGAGACATTGTTTTGACGAATAT
>NW_017722851.1:0-2344 GCF_001865875.1 Lupinus angustifolius
GAACTCATATGATATAAATAAATATTTGATCATAAAAATCACTAGTTTCATAATTATTGTTACAAAGTATCAAAATATATAAACTAATATTGTTATATCTGCAATGTTAATAACAAAGGTAAGAAACAAAATAAAATAAATCAAGTGTATTCAATTGTCTATATTTAAATATTTCATGTATTTTGGACTCCCAAAGGAAATTAGTTTGTTATTTCTTTTTGTATAACAACAAAATAAATAAATCTATGAAAAATAAACAAAAAAATTAATGAAAATGAGAACTGGTCTATAAAATAAGAACAAATCTACAAAATAAACCCACGTCAATAAAAAATGCATTTTAAAGAATATTTTTATTTGTCATTTAATTTTATATTGATTCTTTTATTTTGAAAATATATTTTCTCTCTCAACCAATTATAAGTTATGAAAATATATTTCATCTTTCAATCAATTGTAAGTTATAAGACAGTTATAATATATTTGTATTTTATTTAATATATTTTTTCCTTAAAAATGTAACTTCTATATGTGTAACTCCTATATGAGATTAAAAAATCAAATTGATTGGATATTCATCGATCCAAGTCATAAAAATGAGTCAAAGATGGATTAGAATTCATTCATTAAGTTTGGATATGGATGAATTAAATCATTTAAAATATAATTTAAATAAATTTATATGTATTGATAAATGGCTTTTCATCCATTCATTAGGATCCAAATTCGTCAATTTACTACTCTTACAATAAATGAAAAATCTTTCCAAATGTAGCTCTATGGGTATATGAAAAAACAATGAAAATATCCATACATTTTAAGCCACAAATAATGTAGGGATTGCAGTTGAGGTTGAAACTTCAAACAAGTGTCATCCTCTTTTTATAATCAACTTTAGAGAAACTATATCTATATTCAATACGCTAGAGTTGCCGTTCAACAACTCTTATTTTAGATATATAACAGCACTTTCATGGTCTTTCTGTTTGACCGCAGTAGAATATGATCATCATTAACAGCGCTTCACAAACGCCATTGTATTAATTATATACCACAATGTAACACATAAAAAGAGCTGTCATATAGTGAATCAATACAACAGCGCCTCGTCCACAAAGGGCTATCATATAGTCTTAAATAAACAATGCATTTTATAGGTCTTATTAATAGAGCTTGTTGTTGCGCTGGTGAAGTTCATATAATTAACATTGCAATAACAGAAAATCGCTATTGTCTTATTCATAAATTTTCTCAAACAACACCTTAATACAACGGCGTATCACATGCATAGCGTTGTTGTATTAATAATATACCACAACGCTTTCTGTAAAAAACGTTGTTGTAGTTATCCTTTAACTACAACGCATGTCAGGGCTTCCCCTAGAATTCCCTACTTGATTTGTATAAATTAATATCTTTATATACATTATTAGCATAACAAACATTCTCAACATCACAAACATTTATACATTCTGAACAATACAGGGCAGAAGTTTGTTTTATTAAACATCAATACAATACAAAATACAAACAATGAATATCATGTGAATTATGCTTTGACAGAGTACATAATTACAAATAAAAAAATTACACAAATTACAAAGAAACAATATTATACAAATTACAAACAATCAAAATTATACAAAGACTACTTGCATCTATTTTTTCTTTTCTTTGATTGTTTTTGTCTTTTAGGGTCATCCTTGTGTGGAGGAGCATATTGATTTACCCAAAGCCCTTCATCATGATCGTCTCTTGAATATAAATCATCATCCATAGTTGGTTCGCTCTCATGCGAATGATATGTCCCAAAAAAACAATGGACCATTTCATATTCATCAATATCTTCATATTATTGGTCATCAATATTATTGACGATTATTTTGTTAGTTAAAAGAACAATGAACCATTTCATATCAGCTGGGTCACTAACATAAAATATTGTTGAGCTTGTGATGCTAGAATAAATCACTCATCTTTATATCCTGGCCTATTAAGATCCACTTGCATGAACCCTAACTCGTCAACTCGGAAGTCATTGTTGTTATCAACCCACATACAATAAAAAACTAGCATCCTATACATTGTATAATCCAATTCCCATATGCGTTCAATCACTCCAAAGTATGACATGTTCGCATATATTGGGTTTCTATCTTTTGCACTTGACATGTGTAAAGTTCGAGCAACAAGAGTCACACCACTATTTTGCATTTGACGTTGATCATCTTGTTTTTTGTATTATAATATGTGAACCCATTAATCAAGTAACCAGTGTAGGATAAGACATGAAGGCTTGAACCATTGGCTAACCATTTCAATCTTTCGGAAACCGAATATGCAT
>NW_017722852.1:0-65041 GCF_001865875.1 Lupinus angustifolius
CTTTGGAATGCCCATGAAATCATCATCGGTAAGGTATCTGGTACAAAAATCAAGAGCTTCTTAAATAAAATATCGCTCGACAATACAACCCTGTGGTCTTGATTGGTTCTTCACATACCCTTTTAATGTCTTCATATAACGCTCAAAGAGGTACATCCATCTCATATAGGAAGGGTCATAGTTGTGTCTCTCAAACAAGATGAATGCTTAGATGAAATATTATGTCAAAAAAGAAGGTGGGAAATACATTTCAAGTTCACACAAAGTCAAAATAATTTGTTTTTGCAATGCAGGTAATTTCTCAAGGTCAATCACTTTGCTACAATTGCCTTGAAGAAGAAGCATAACCTAGTTGTGGTTCCTCAACTTTTTTATCAAGGTCAATCACTTTGCTACAATTGCCTTGAAGAAGAAGCATAACCTAGTTGTGGTTCCTCGAACTTTTTTAGGTAGAATTGACTGTATTCCAATAGGCAAGAAATGCTCCATAAGTACATGATAATCATGAGACTTAAGACCTTTTAACTTGAGGTCTTTCATTAATACGAGGTTCTGAATGTTGGAAGAGTACTCTTATGGAACTTTAACACCATGAATAAATTTACAAAATTCCATTTTCTTCTTCCTCGATATAGTATAAGCTAATGGAGGTAGAAATGTACGTTTTCCCTTCATTATCGGCCCCAATTCCTTTCTTATTCCCATACTAACCAAGTCCAACCTTGTATTCAAGCTATCTTTGGTCTTACCAGGGACATTGAGTAAGGTACCAAAGAGACTTTCAAACACATTTTTTTAAATATGCATAAGATCGAGGAAATGTCTTACATGCAATGAACTCCAATATATCAATTCAAAGAAGATTGACCTTTTCTTCCACTCACTTGTAACAATTTTTTTTGCAAAAGGTTTACCAAAGTTAATATTAAAACCCTTTAACTTTTGAAATAATTGGTCACCTATCAACGGCAAAGGAGCACAACCTTCTTCATTGTTTCCATCAAATGCTTTTCTCCATCGTCGATAGTGATGATCTGAAGGCAAAAATCTATGATGGCCAAGGAAGACATTTTTCTTATAGTGTTCCAACCTCATTGAATGAGTATTGTCTTCACATACATAATATGCAAAATGTCCTTTTGTACTATATCCAGGCAGATTACCATATGCTCATGATCAATTTTTCTCCATTGAGGAGAATCTGCAAGATACCGAAGCTTGCCATCTTTAATCATTTCTTCATCATGCCATTTCAACTTCTTTGCATCTTTGGCATTGCTAAACATATGCTTGAATCTTGATTTGATGGAAAAATACCATACAAACTTTTTGGGAATTGAGTTTTCCTTCTTATATCATGATGCATTACATTTAGGACAAAACTTTAATAAAGCCTACTCATTAAAAATAAGATGCAATCATTTTCATAAGCATATATCTTAGTGTAGTCCATGCCTATGGAGTGTAACATTTGTTTTGCATCATAGGTTCGAGAAGGGAGCACATTATCTTCCGGCAACATATCCTTCAGAAATGCAAGCAAGCCGGCGAAACTCTTATCAGTCCATCCATTAACAGATTTCAACTTATACAACCTTGACATCGCTGTCAATCTTGTGAATTTAGTACAACCATCATATAATGGTTTCTCAGCATCACTTATCAACCGCTGAAACATCTCAGGACAATCCTGAAGATCCTCTTCGACAACATTTGTCATTTCCTCGAAACGACCGTCTTCATATGCATTTGTGTAGTCGTCTTTCATATGTATCTCATCATCATAATCCATAACATCTATCGTCTCACCATGTCTTGTCCAACATGTGTAACTTTGCTCAATACCATGACACACTAAATGACCTTTTAACTCATTTGGAATAATTTGGTTTGAGTAACATCTTAAGCAAAGACATACAATTCTATTAGGGTTTTGAGTATTCTCAATTGCAAACCTAACAAATGATTTCACTCCTTCTTCATACTCCTTCGTCAATTGATTGACACTCATCCATTTTTGATCCATTTTATATTAAAAATATAATGAGCATAAATCTCTAAAGCTTGGAGTTAAGCTTGCAGAGCAAATGCATTAATATGAATAGAACCCTAACTCATAATGTAAGCTAAATGAGTCAGAAACCCCAACTCAATACAAGCTAAATGAGTGAAATCACTTTCACTCATTTATAAGGAAAATATTTATAACTCAATACAAACTAAATATAATGTAATTAAAAAGGCAAATAACTACAAGAAAAACTCACTTTCAATTCGGTGTTGAATGCGTGAATGATGATTTTGAGGTTAAATGAGTGAAGGATTTTTGAAATCAGTGTTGAATGATCTTCGTGTTGAATGAGTGAATGAATTTTGGTGTTGAATGAGTGAATGGTGATGAGGTTGAATGATAATCATGTTGAAATGCGTTTCGCTACTAAGTAAATGAGTGTTATGATTGCTGATAAATGTGTGAGAATGCGGGAACATTTTAATTTTTTAAGGTATGATAGTATCTTCAACAATGCATAATGAAGAAGGCGCTATCAATGATATCTAATCAAAAGCGCAACCTAAAGGAAACACTATGGAAAAACTCCCCATTAAAATATGAAGGTAAGTGTTCCACAACGCAATCTTAAGGAAACGTCGTGGAAGATATAATAATTTTTTTACTAATTCATTTTTTTAATGAAATTCAAATTAGTAATTACATTATGACATTCGATTAATGACAATTAATTAAATATATAGAACAATTAATAATGGCAATAAATAGCATTCAAGCAATTAATTGATTAAGCACTGTGTTAAGCGATTAAAAAGAAATAGTTTTGATCATATCGACATGGATTCTTATCGTATACGCTGTTGTATAGCTAAAAGAGAATGAATGAGAGATAAGTATTCAACATCACTTGTTCTCTAATCTGGTTGACTTGGTCATCTGTATATGATTTGCCAACAAACTTGATTTCATTAGTTGGCCACTGCTGAATGATCTCCTTCATGAATTCTAGCACGTAATAGCCACAATCTACCTCGTTTGTTTGGCAAGGGGTTTACAATTAAAATGAAGTAAACATATAAGTATAACATTAGTTGGTCATTACACATATAATTGTTGGAGATGATTTGTGTCAATATCTGTAGACGAGTCCACTTGATTTTGTTGGGATTTGGTAACTTGTTTCTACCATGATTATTCAATTTGTAAAATTTCACCGCACTAAACAATATAAAATGTACTTAATTAACAAAAAACTAGGAAAGTGAACGTGTAACTAAAAGTTTAAATGAGTAGTCTACTTACTTAGAAAATATCTCTTTCATAGCGGCGTAGTTTTTCATATCACCACGTGTCAATGAGTTAAAGTAGTATATTTCTTCATTGACCCGATTAATGGCAACCAAAACTCAATGTTGCCTAACAAAACATATGTACATGGTGCACATTGTTGAGCTCAAGCGGGTTTGAATGCCATACAAAGTGCACATTGTTGTTGATGGTGTTTGGTGAGGAACACATGATTCTTGAGCAATGTCTTCCTTCGATCTTCTCTCTCCACAAACTTCTCTGCTTCATGTCGAATTGTTGACGATGATTCTTTATTGAATCTTGGAAGCGAAAGATAATAATTAGTATAGAGAATGCGCAGCGGTTATCAAAGCCTCCAGGATGAAGGCTCTAATACCATATTGCGAAAATAATGCGAAAGCGTAAAATGAAATTTGTGGATATTTCTCATTAAATTATCAAGGCATGAAATGCCTTATTTATAGTGTAAACTAACTAGCTAACAAAATAATAAACACATGTTAAAAAATAATTCAACATGTGTTAAATGTGTAAAATATGTTTAGGGTTTAGGGAGCAATATGCGAACTCACCAAATACTTATAAAGGATACGAAAGCAAGCTTGGATTTAAAAAGGGTGCTAATATTGATTGGAGTGACTATTATTATCTTCATTATATTCCCTCGTCATTGAAGGACTACAACAAATGGCCTCATGTTCCTCCTTCATGCAGGGAAGTGGTTGAGGAGTGTTCGGGATGTCGCTGCACCAACAAGGAGTATGGCATAGAGTTGGCAAAGCTGCGTAGGAAGTTGATGAAGGTTTTGTCCATAAACCTTGGATTGGAATAGGAGATTCTTCAAAATGCATTTGAGGGAGATGACACAGATGCATGCTTAAGGGTGAATTGTTATCCTGGAGGCATGACTCTCTTGCTTCCATATGAGCAAGTAGCTGGTCCTCATGTTCACAAAAAACATAATTGGATTACGGTCGAACTTGCTCCCCATGCCTTCAGTGTCGATATCGGTGACCAAATTTGGAGCAAGTTGCGGTCTACACTTTTGAACCCCATATTTGCAGGTCCATTTCACATTTACCCCTCTGTTATGTTCCCTGAATAAATATGACAACCCTTTTAAGTATGATATGTCCTTTGTTCTTTTTAGTTTTTTTTAAACAAATGGTAAGACCCATATCCTTTTATTATTAGTAACTAGGATAATAAGAAATTAACTTGGTTTTTTAGCTACGGTATTTATGTAGTTAGATACCTTTTTAATAATTAATTAAGTATTATGCTTTTAAATTATTATTTTATTAGAAAAGTAGTAAAATTACTAATAGAAAAATGTTTTAGTAGGAATTAGATAACGTGATTATGTCTTGTGTCGCATCATCTTTCCATTTTGAGCTGAGAATCGGTCACGGTCATTTGTACTGTTTCTGCTACCTATTGAAGTGAGAAGACGATAAGAATCAATATTGACTCCTCATGTATTAGTTCTATTTCAAACAAATCTCTAAGCTTTATATGGAAAAAATAACAATAAACGTTTTAATTATTTTGGGATTCAATAGCGAGGTTATAACTCGTATTGCGTCTTTCTCCTCACTTCGAGTCAAGAACCAGTCGCAGTCACTTTTACTGCTTCTACTATCTATCAAAGTGAAAAGAAGGTAAGCAATCAATATTGACTCTTTGTCTATTAATTCCACTTCAATTAGATTCAAACAAATTTCTAATTTTTTAACCAAACCAACTTACCAATTTTTAAACAAAAACTACATAGTTTTGATTTCCATATTGCACCTAGGGATACGTAGGAGCAAGATGAACTCTTGTTAGACACAAAAAAGTAAAAAATAAATATTTTGTTTAAACAATTTAACTTAAATAAGTCAAGGGTATTTAGTTCATGCAATTAGTTAGGATACCGTTTAATTATGGGCGAATGATGTGTTATTATCTTCCTCGATCCGTAATCGACTCCCGAACTCAAACTCTGATATAAAAGACCATTTTATCCTAATTTGGGCTCAAATTGAGTTTTCCACGTTTTAACCGCAAAAGACGTGGTAGTGACTCCTAAAGAGGTCGTGTAGCCGAAAATCAGGGCACGACAGACATTTATAGATCACCTTATATGATTTTTATGCTACACATTTCATGATTGATCTAATATCATTTAATAATGTTAATATATATTAGGATCATTGATTGATTTAGTTATGATTGATATAACAACATATAATTAATGGACGATATAAGAATATGTATCAAGTTTATAATGACATTTTTTGAGCACATGAAGTCTAACACAATTTGAAAAATTACATATATGACCAGTGAGAGATTGTAAGAATTATTGGGTCATACATGTAACATTTAAATATGTTTAGGGTCATTATTTTAAGTAGTCAAATCAAAATGATCTAATTCAAGTAATGTAAATGACTATAGACATAATTGTCATGAAAACTATTGTGTAGATTAGAGGAGTAAGCGGTTTCGATTTAGACCGTGAAACCGATAAAACCAAACCAAACCAAACTGGAAATATGGTTTGGTTCGTTTCACATTTCAGTTATTTTTTTAAGGAACCATTCATGTTCGGTTCGATTTATAGTTTTATAAATTTAGGAACCGTTGGAACCAAACCGAACCGCATATTAAAGAAGTAGATACTAAGGAATGTTATTTTGTTTTCTTAAAATTTTTCAACCAATTTTATAGTTTAAATTATCAATTTTGTATGAATTGTAGTATTATATGTTACTAAATTGTTATTATATACGTATTACTAACTATTTTTTTCTCAATGTCTTGATATTTGGAACATATCTTCCAACTTTTGTGGTATTGAGTTTAAAACTAATATATACCATATATTGTCATACTGTATTGTTATGTGTTACTAATTGTGAATTAGAAGGTTATATATAACTATTATATATTTTACTAATTGATCTATATGTTACTAGTCGTGAATTGTATTGTTATATATGATACTAATATATATATGTTACTAATTGTGAATTGTATTATTATATATGTGATAATTTTATTTTTCCCTCCATAAATTACATAATTGTTATATATGTTACCAACAAACAATTATGAGTTTCAAGTTTTTTTACTCATCTATATATGATTCATAGTTTTTGATAATAATAGTAGTAGTATTTTTCCTTTTATAAATAAACAATATCTCTTATATACACTTGAACGTTCAATTGATGCACAATTTTTTATAAAATATAATAGGAAAAACCATGGAACTAAACCGAATTGAACCATTCAAGAGTGGTTCAGTTCGGTTCTTATAGTTGAATTTGCGGTTAATTGAGTGGAACTAAATCATATGTTTGTGTTTGTGTTCGGTTCGGTCACTAAAATACAGTAAAAACCGATCTGAACTGAACTTTTACATCCTAGTGTTGGTACCAAAAGTCTTATTATTATTTTATGATAGACAAAATTGGAATAAGAACATGAAGTAACATCATCCTTCATGGACGGTTATGCACTTCTTATAAATAAGAGTTATGGTACCCAAGTTATTTGCACCAACTAATCCATCAATGAATTTCCTACTCTAATATCCCTTCATTAGAAAGGAGAGATTTAAGTCTTAAGGGAGATTATGTATAATGACTTGAAAGGTCAAAGAATCTACATGTTCTACTATGAACATGCATTTGTATACAAGGACAAATGATATGAAGTTGGTGGATACATGATGAATGATGATATAAAGTTTATCCAATATATTCTAAATATATATATTAATGTACACTTCCGCTCAAGTTCTAATTTTATATATTTGTTATGATTTAATGTGAAAGAATTTGACTTTATTGAACAATAAGCATGAATCACATGCTTCCTTGGTGCCCAAGCAACCAACACAAAGCAACACCTTGACACAAACTGACCGAGACAAGCACAAGCACATTATGGCACATGGGGTTGGCCATAGAGACAAGGCCCTGATGCATCAGAAAGACAAGGGCTTGATGCATCAGCAAGATTACTCGAGGCAGGCAAGGCAGCAAGGCACAGACCAGGCAAGGCAAGGCACAGACCAGGCAAGGCAAGGCACGGGCCAGGCAAGGCAGGACACAGGCAACACAGGCAAGGCAGGGCACGAGCCAAGACAGAACATGAGCATGGCCCAAGCGAGGCAGGGCACGAGCCAAGCAAGACAAAGCATGAGCATGGCCCAGGCGAGGAACAAACCAGATTAGCCAACCTTGGGTTCTTATGATGTTTTATGTAATCCAATATGATTCAGTTTTAGGCCTAATTGTTAGTATAGCTTCATTGGGGTATTAAGGGAATAACAAAGATTAATTAGTTATGTTAGTTAGGAGTCAATGGGCTAGCTTGCATCACAAGCAATAGTTTGTATGAGTATAAAGGAGCATTATGACTCCAAAGCAAATTAATGAAAAAAAAAAAAAGAGGTATTATTCAGATTACTCAAGCAATAGACTTAATAGTTGTTCGTACTATATTTAGCAAAAATAGCACTGGATATGCAAAGAAATGCTATGTGTATAAGCTTAGTGTATATCTCAAAAATAGCTTTGTATATCTAAGTCAAACAGTGAGCAAATCTTGTCATATATTGGTATATTTGTGATTGCGAATAAATAGTATGGAAGACTGATTATATTTAATACGTTGTTTTACATATATCGGTATATGTACGTGTGTTGTTCTTGTTGGCTTGGGACATATTGATTGTGTTGATTCATTAACTTGGCCATATGATTTGATTAACTGTTTGCTAACTAAACTATGGCTTTATTCAAGAGTATGATTTTAGAAAGGAATGGAAGAGGAATGTGTCTATTTTTATAATCATCTCAATTTAGAGTTTTACTAGATACAAAATATAAAAATAGCTAAAAGTAAAATTATATAATTATATATTATTGTCAATTTCTCATTGTTAATTACATTTTTAAATGAAAAATAAAAAAGATTCTAATATTATCATTAATTTATTATCTTCATCTAAATTTTATAATCTCAAATAAAGAAAAAAATTATCTTCCTTTCCCATTCTTAGCCCTTTGATATATCTCTTTCCTTTTCCCTCGTAATATTATCATTAGTTTAATAGCAAGATTTTGTGATAATAAATTTTTAGACGTGAATAACATCCCAATTTTCTTTGTAAGCATAAAGTTTTGTATTTTGAGTGGGGATCCATTGACTATCAATTTTATAGATATCTAATGATTAAGATTTACCCACTAATTCAAAACCATTGAATTTCCCTAAAATTCAGCACTATGATGGGGAGTAAATTTAAAAAACTTATTCTCGAAGTAAGTGAGTCCCTCCTCTTGTATTTTTTGGAAAACTAAACTAGATTCTTAACCCCCTTAATGTTGATCTCTATTAATCATCTTTTGGTTGTAAAACCTCTTCGAGTATGAACATGTTCTAAAAGGAAAACATGTGTTCATCTCTAGATGTGTTTTGCTAAAAAATTCTATTTATAGTTTGGTCTATGCAATCCCTTTTCACATGTTAAAACATGAAGAGGATGAAGAAGAATTTGTAATTCAAGAGCAGAGAGTAATTATTGGACTTTAATAGTTAAATGGGCCTTTAGAATAACTAACTATAAATGACAACTCTTATTGTCAATTGGTTGTTAATTACCAACATTCACTTTCTATGAATAGAAGCATTATTCATTTTCTCTTCTTCACTTCACTACACACGTTTTCTTCTTCCTTTTCTCTCCCAATCTTTAACTTCATCTCTAACAGAGGAATAATGGAAGCCTGTAGACACTTACAAAGCTATATATATATATATAGTTTGAAAATGAGTATCTCATTCTGCCAATAAAAGTCTGATATGTGTACTGTTTTGTTTAGTTTTAGAAATATTTTTGTAAAAAATAATTAAATCTAACACATTCATTATTTTAGTAGCTATAGGAGATAACTTATCAACTTATACCAGAAAATACTTTATTCTCATTTTATAGTATTAATAGATTAAAATGTATTCCATTAAGAAAATCTCTAAAATGTTAAAGGATAAATATGATGTATTTTTAGTAAGATAACTGTCAATCACAACAAAACAAAACTCAACATTAGAGATTCTAGATCTTTTATGCCAAATTTTCATGTATCTTTGTACCAGCTCCACCAATTTTTACAAAATACTTAAATAGGGTAATGTCATAGTTAATGAGAAATTATATAAGATGAATTATTTATTAATAGGGAAAATTCTATTAAGTTGGTATAAATGGTCATAAGTAAAATTGTGTGATTGGACACCGATTTAAATCATGTAATGAAGTGTTCTTGACCTTTATAAATTATAATTTTAGAATGTTGGTTATCCCAAGTATGAGAGTCACCTGTTACTTTTCTTCTCCCTCAATATGTAATAATACTCATTTTTTGTACTAGACTCTCCAATTCTAAAATGTGAGAGGAATAATTTTGTTTTTATTTTTATTTATTTAATTTAAAAATAAAATTAAATCCTTAAGCTTTTTGGATGTCATATATCAGGATCTATACCTAATACTGGATTCTCCTGTATTAAAGAGTAACCAGTTTATGGATTAGTGGTGGTTTTTGATAAATAGGAGAATTATTAAGTTTTTTCGATTATTTCACAGGGGATGCAACCGTGTATTATTCCATATTTGTGTAATAAGATTGTAATCCATGATATAACAGGTTTAATAATTGAGTATAGTATTTATTATGTGAAATATTTATGCATTATTGATGTAAAAATTTATATACAATTATTATATCATTTTCATTATTTGAATTACTTTTTGAAGAATAAATGATAATTAAATATAAATGGTAAATGATGCAATTATAATATATCAAACTTACGTATTGTTAGTGCATTCATTTTTTTCTCTCTTAATACTTTGTCTTTTAAGAGTATTGTATACATGTTATCTTAAATGATAGGTATCACCTTAATATGATTAAGAAGATTTATGGTATACAAAATTTTTATTTCTCAAAAATTTCTAAAATAAGAAAGTGACTACAATCAATGATGTCGTGGATAAAAAAAATCTGATCAAAATGTCCAAAACAACCATTACCAGGTACGCGTGGATAATCACATAACCTCAAAATAATCAGCGCCACTACACGACAGAACAAACAAAATTCGTGGCTAAAACTATCCGTCACTAATTCCATGTAACATAACAATGTTCCAAAGCAACAACACAACCTTCAACACTTCTCAACTCTCATGAGATTGAGCTCATGAACACTTCCTTCTCCATAGCTTCAAGCACCAACCTTGGAGCTCAATCTCACTCACACTCATTACCACGCTTCTTTTCCAACCCAACATTCCTATTTGTGACCCAATCTCACTCTCAATGGGGCATTGCAACCTCCTCAGTAAGAAGAAGTAGCCAATGGAAGATACCCAGATGCAGTTTCAATGGTTGCAATGGGAATCAGGGCAAAGATGGAAACTTTGGGCCACAACAAGAAGAGGGTGTGGTCCATTGTGAGGTTCAAGTGGTATCTTGGAGAGAACGTAGAGTTAAGGCTCAGATCTTAGTTAATGCTGACACTGAATCAGTTTGGAATGCTCTCACTGATTATGAGCATCTTGCTGATTTTATACCAAATCTTGTGTGGAGGTAAGTGATGATAGTGCTGATTTCCTCTTACTTGTTGATGAATCATTTATAGTGACTTGGACAATCTTTCTCAAATGAGATTTTGAGGTAGGGTTAGTGTAGGATAAAACCTTACCATTTGGCTGAAAGCTTAATCCGGGCGCAACTTATTTCCTTAAATCCAACAATCAATATCAACAAGGCCTAACACACTTGGTGATACTTGGGTTCCTTAAGCACGATATCAAGGGTTTGATTTATGTAGTGTGTATGAAAAAAAAAAACTTTGTTGGAAGAGGCAAAAACCAACAAGGAGTTGGTCTAGTACGTTAGCCCCGTTGGATTTTCACTCCTCAGGTATCTACAAGAACAAAAGTCAAAGTTCGATTATGGAAACAACAATTGTTGAGAAGGACAATCATGCACCTCAAATGAATTAGTTTCTTACCCAGAGTAAGGCATACCCTAGGTTAACACACAAAAAAATCATTATCGTGATCTATACGCCTCAGGAGGGATAACGGGTGTCGGCCGGAGGACACCCTTGTTGTTACCAATAAAACCCAACAATTTGTGTGTCACATTTCAATGTGACTTCGGCTCCATCTAGGCCTTGCCAAGGCAGGATGTTGTCCCACGACCAATAACCCCCTCCCAACATCTGTTGCGCCTTGCTTGGGAGTTGAATTTGTGACCTACTCTGGTACCAATTATAGAATCAGATGTTTACCACTAGGCCATAGGCCAAAAGCTATAAGCTATAACGGTTAGTCAAGACACAACTTTATTTCCTTAAGCCCATTAGCCAACGTCACATTTCTTGAAAGTCATGCAAAATTTATGTTGTGATTCCAAATGTCTAAGAAATAAGGGGAGTGTGTTAAGCATGCAAGTCGCATGTCAATTGATTATATGGTATTAAAATAAAAATTAATATATAATAACTTGGACAACTCCCTCATCATGAACTAACTCTTTCTGATGGAATCAGGTCATATTATTCCAATAGTATTGATTGATATTGAAGTAAAAAAATGAAAACAACTAAAGTTGTTTGTTGTTGTTGTTGGCAGTGGACAAATTCCTTGTCCATATCCTGGAAGGATATGGTTAGAGCAAAGGGGACTCCAAAGGGCGATGTATTGGCATATAGAGGCTCGTGTTGTGTTAGATCTTCAAGAAATCATTAATTCAGTAAGCATTGTAAACACTGGTATTAGTTGCTTGTTTCATTCAAATCAACTTAAAGCATGTAGTAAGTAATCATTCGATACTTTTGTAACGGGCACTTTAGCCATTAGATGCACTTAATTCTGAAACTTGAAACTTTCTTACTCCAAACCATGTTCTCTTATACGATTTTGTCCATGATCTATATACTATACCATTTATGAAGAATAGTTTCCATTCACAGTGGATATGCATTTCATATTTGACTGATTAGTTGGTCAATAGGAAAAAGAAGTTATAGAAGGGATAACCTTCTGTTAATTTAATGCTACATATTCCTTTCAATGCTTAGGCATGGGATCGAGAACTTCACTTTTCCATGGTTGATGGGGACTTTAAGAAGTTTGATGGCAAATGGTCTGTGAAATCTGGAACGAGGTAGAATCTAATTCTCAAAGCAGATACTTGCACAACAGCCTTGCATCAATGTAAAGAATAAGAGCATATATAATCTTCTAGTTTTATTATCTAAACTCATTGTAGACTTAACTCAATTTAAACAAGCATGTGTGCATATGTAGTAAAACATATCGATCTAAAATAAAGCAGCACACTCAAAGTATGAAATATCGGATCAAGGTTTGATGAATGGAGGGATTCAATTTTGGCCACTATATGTTAATCTTTCTGTTTGATACCAAGAACTAGAATCAGTTGGACTTCCTCTTAGATACAAGTTTAAATAATAATTCATTTGCATACCATTATATCAATATGTTGAGCATCTTCGGTTAGAAAACCTTCATGCAGGTTTACATTAAAATTCATTTTCATGAAACATGTTCATGTGATAGTCCATAAATGATCAGCCCTAAGAAATATGCAACATAAAGTTTATTAATGTACAATATATGTGATACAATGTCTAGTTTGGCCGATAGGTTTAGGTTGAGTAACCTCTAGAAGGTCCCTCTCTAACCCAATCAACATAACATTACATATTCAAAAAGACATGTTCTTTAGATGCATCCTTCTATTTTCTCTGGTTTCCCCATTGAACCGCCAATAAGAACTAGGTATATGGAGGTTGATCTTGCAAATAATCAAACATTATTCACCTTTTGCTCCGCTAGGTACATCTCTTGTATTCATTACAGTTACACTTGATGGATTGGTCCCCTAATATCATGTGTCAAATATCTAGGTAATAGTATGGAAATTCTATCATGTTCCACTTTTTTTATGGCTCAAAATGCAGTGAAGTATGACACCTTAAAACTTTTTACGTGAGAGATAGAATGAAAAATAACTTGGCTAGTTTGCCATATGTAGTTATGTAGTAATGCACCCAATAAGACAATGACTCAACTCAAGAGGAGTTTATATGAATTTCATTTTCTATCAGCATTGATTTTTCTTATTGGCATTAGTCAAAATACCATTTTATTTTTGTCGTTTACACATCAATTGTGGTTTATACAGGTCATCAACAGCTATTTTATCTTATGAGGTTAATGTGATACCGAGGTTCAATTTCCCAGCTATATTCTTGGAAAGGATTATCAGATCTGATCTTCCCATAAACCTTCGAGCTTTGGCTTACAGAGCTGAAAGGAATTTTGTGAAAAATCTCAAACTTCCACTGCCGGAAAACCACTGGCACGAATCTGTGGCTTTTAATGGATCATCTGTAAAAAAGATAAACAGTGCTTCATATGACAGTGATAAGTTACGTCCTGCAGAGAAGAAAGAAGGGTTTTCCAGCTTAGTTTCTGGTTCCTTGCCTGCATCTTCCGGTGAGGTGAGCAGCAACTGGGGTATATTTGGAAAAACTTGCAGACTTGACAGGCCTTGCATGGTGGATGAAGTTCATCTCCGCAGATTTGATGGACTTCTGGTAACCGATCGATACTAATGTATTATGTGGTGGCCTTAATTCTGAAAATGATCTATCTGTATTGTCAAAGTCACTAATAAAGTGACTTTCATGTGAAGGAAAATGGAGGTGTTCATCGCTGTGTTGTTGCAAGCATAACAGTTAAAGCTCCTGTTCGTGAAGTATGGAATATTCTGACTGCCTACGAAACTCTTCCTGAGTAAGTCATCTGTTTCTTCTTTACCCGAGATGTATTGAAATCATGTAGTGAAAGAGTCCCAGATCTACTGTTTCATTTTCCTAACTTGGTTCTGCACCATTTGTTGCAGGATAGTCCCAGATTTAGCAATCAGTAAGATTTTATCACGAGATAATAATAACGTCCGCATTCTTCAGGTTACCTGTCTGAACATTATGTCCTATTTGTTTATACCCTAGTCTGTTGCTTCCTTTGGCCACTGTATTAAGCTTACAAGCCAGTATTTTACCGTCATTATCCACTGATAGTATAACAGACACGCTTAGCATTAACACTTGTACAAGCCTGGAATGTACACTATTTTGGTCCATAAATTATGTGACTGACATGATTTCCTAGGTTAATTGATATGCAGGAAGGGTGTAAGGGCCTTCTTTATATGGTGCTTCATGCTCGTGTTGTGCTAGACTTGTGTGAACATCTAGAACAGGAGATCAGTTTTGAACAGGTTGAGGGGGACTTTGATTCGTTCCAGGGGAAATGGATTTTTGAGCAACTAGGAAATCATCACACGCTACTGAAGTACTCTGTAGAGTCGAAAATGCGCAAAGATACTTTCCTTTCTGAAGCCATCATGGAGGAGGTTTGTCTATTAATTGGTTCATCTATCAAATTTCATATATTGATTATAAAACTTATCTAGATTTTTCAAGACTCATTTTAACTTAGCCCCTGGTCAATGTAGTCCAGTTAAGACAAACTTTTGATAGAAACTTGAATGGAGCTCAGTTAACTGATATATGATTGCAGTAAGTTCAGCCTATATAAGCGGAAACCCGATACTTCCTATGAGTAGAGTATGGAGAAATTATTCCATATCTTGATTCTATTCATGACATAAAGGTACACTATATAAGCAGAAAATGAGAAATATAAAAGGAAATAAAGAATAGCCGATTCCTATAATTCAGAATCCCTAAAATCTAGCAACAGAGTAAAAAACATATTAGTTGATCACAATCCGTCTAATTATGAGATTCTGATATTTCTCATAAACTCCCCCTCAAGGTGGGTAATGAATATCAGTCATTCCCATCTTGCTGACATTGGACTAAAAATCTGATTTCAACAAGGCCTTTGGAAGGATATCTGCTTCTTGCAGCTAAGTTGGAGCATAGTGTAGGTTAAATGTCCCATTTTTAATTGTTGACTTGAGTAGGAGAATAACCAAGGAAAATGCATTTATGAGATTTAGGATCAAGTTTTCCTCGTGTGGGATTTGAGTTTTGAACAAAAACCAAGCCTTTATTCCACCAGGTGGGGTCAGGTACATGGGTCGAACAATACCATTATGCTCTATAATAAATCATGTTCATTAAGAAAGCATTCATCTCTAAGTCTTTATCATTTTCCCTTTTCATCATCAAACGAGAAAATTTATTTATCCATCTACTCACTGCTTGAATCCCTGAAAATTTGTGATTTCTTTGCATATCATTCCAGGTCATTTATGAAGATCTCCCATCAAACTTATCTGCAATAAGAGACTACGTCGAGAACAGGAATGCATCAAAATCTTCAGAAGTTTGTGAGCAGAGTACAAATTCAGAGCAACAAATTGTTTCATGTGACTTGCAAAATGATGACGACTTTGGCTCGGCTGAGGAAGTTTCAAATTGCAATGTTCAAAGCTCATCTCAACAAAGGCCTAAAGTTCCAGGCTTACAGAGGGATATTGAAATACTAAAGTCTGAACTCTTGAAATTCATCTCGGAACATGGACAGGAAGGATTTATGCCAATGAGGAAGCAACTTCGATTGCATGGACGAGTGGATATTGAGAAGGCTATAAGTCACATGGGGGGATTCAGAAAGATCGCGACCATAATGAACCTGTCCCTGGCTTACAAACACCGGAAACCGAAGGGTTACTGGGACAACATCGAAAATTTGCAGGAGGAGGTGGGCTGCAAAAGTTCCATTCTAGTTATCAAAATGGCCTATATGCATTTTCAATCTCAAATATTCTCATTTCCTTTTTTACTTTGTACCACTTGCCACCTTCATACTCTTGTTAGTTTCATGGGGAAAAGGCTTCATACTAATGGACATTTGGTATGGGGTTAAAAATTATAATGAAAATTCATGAATCAGTTTTGTTTATACAATATATTTTACTTTCATTCATGAATTTTCACCCCATTTTTACACCTACCGAACTGACCCTAAAAGTATTATGGATGAAATCTTAAGATCTTCAACTTAAGCAAGGTGTCATACTCATATGCATTACATTATTTCATCTCAGATCACAATTTCGTTATGTAGATTAGTAGATTTCAAAGGAGCTGGGGAATGGACCCTTCATTTATGCCAAGTAGAAAGTCATTTGAACGTGCAGGTAAATTGAGATATTCTTATTCTCAAACTTTGATATTATTGTTTGCCATATAAATTATAAATATAGCTTTACTTGCTTTCATATTATCAAACTAAATACGCAACATTATTGTTATCAATTAATGCCACTACATCATTGATTATAAATAAAAACATTAAATAATAAAAATGGGTGATCCATTGCACGAGACTTCTAGGTGTCATATAATACATGCACACAACCTTACCTTGGCAAGCGAATAGGCTGTTTCTAGGGCTCGTGACTTCTAGGTCACGCCAAACTCACCCTCTTAACGAATACATTAAATATAGAAAACAAACCTTATGCTCTTTAACTTTTCATCACTATCATTTTCAACATTGTTCTTATGTCCCACAGGGCGCTATGATATAGCACGTGCATTAGAAAAGTGGGGTGGACTTCATGAGGTTTCTCGGCTTCTGTCTCTCAACCTAAGACATGGAAGTAGACAACAAGATGCACTTACAAAAGATAAGAGAAGTGATGCTAAAGCATCACCTAATGATGTAGATGGTGAGACCAAGACACCATCTAAACCATGTATTTCTCAAGATACACAAAAGTGGCTTAGAAAGCTAAAGCATTTGGACATAAATTGGTTTGAGTAACATATTGGTTTGAGTATACAACTAGCAAGTTACCTGTACATTCGCACGGGCGGTATTTTTTTGCCGCATGATTAAGAACATATATCACGTGTACATTTATGGTTAAGAATATGCATCTTACTTATCCATTCGTATGGTTAAAAACACATATACTATCGGCGCATTCGTATTGTTAAGAACACGTGTGTGACCCGTGCATTCGCATGATTAAAAACAAACATGTTAGCAGTTCATTCGCATTCCTAAAAAAACACATGTTACACGTGCATTTGTATAGTTAAAACACACATGTTACTCATACATACATTCACATTGTTAAGAACATATGTGTTAGTATGTATTTGCTTGTTCAAACACGAGGAAAATAAATAACAATTTTGAATAATATTTCAAATAGAAATTTCAAATAATATTTCACTTACTCCTTATTATATTTCAAATAATAAGAAATGATTTTCCAGAACTCCACACATTAATTTTAAGCTTATAATTTTAGATCTAAATAGAAATTAAGCATAATTTCAAGTCCATTTATTCTATTACCTATATAATAAAAAAAGTTCTTGCCACATTATCATGGACATGTCAACTTCTCCTTCAATATTTTCTCTCTAAAACAACTCTATTTGCTATGGTGAAGCCTCACACACAATTGCAATTTTCCAGAACTTCACTCATTAATTTTAACATTGTAATTTTAGATCTAAATAGAAATTAAGCATAATTGTGTTTTTAATTTAATCATGACGATGTTCAAAAGAGAATTAAAAATGTATTCCATTTTTTCTTACAATTAATGTTTTTTCTTTGATCATGTGTGTTGGAATAATATTAGTTAATAGATCGGAGAGAGGAGATTGAAAGATAAAGAGATAGACTTGGAAATTATTCAACTACAATTTAATGTGATTTGTCATTTTTATTTGAATTTAAACATTTATTATAATAATAATAATGGAAAAGCAATAATATTGTTGTGTTCTTTGCCAAAGTTCTACGAACACTTGGTGACAATATTGACGTATGGGAAGACTTAATCAAACTAGATGAGATCACATCTGCACTTCTGTCCCACACTCAAAGAAGATAGAATGTAGGGGAGGGTCTTAGGGTGATGGTCTGTATGTGAAAGGGAGCCAATCGCGTGGGAGGAGACAAGGCAGAGGAGGTCCTGCCAAAGGGAAAAGACCAAATTCCAGGGGCAAAACACCAGTAGAGTGCTTTAAGTGCAAACAGATTGGGCATTACAAAAAGGATTGTCCCAATGAATGGAGTTCTAGCAAGCCGGTGGGGAAAGATGAAGTATCTACATCTACAAATGTTGCACATAAATATGACTCTGCTTACAATAGTGAAGTTGTTATACTATATGTATCAACAAATTAGAATGCAGATGAGTGGATACTTGACACTGGTTGTTACCACCACATGACGTCAAACAGAGAATGTTTCACTACATACAGGGCAGACAATTTTGGTTTCGTGTATCTCAGAAATAATAAAGCATGTGGATTTATTGGTATAGGAGAATTCAGAATTGTGATGGATGATGGTGTAATGAAGACGTTATGTGAGGCTAGACACATACCAGATTTGAAGAAGAATTTGGTTTCTTTGGGGATATTCTAGGCCAAAGGATTTAGATATAGAGTTGATGGGGACTGTAATATTCTTCGAGTATGCAAATATGCTCTGATTGTAATGAAGGGTAAGAGGACTATAGGGAACCCTTACAAGCTAGGGAGAACAGTTGTAGGTGGAGTTGCTAGAGTGATTGAAGAGATTTAAGTAGATTCAGATCATGATGCTACAAAATTATGGCACATGCATTTGGGTCATATTAATGTTCATAGCATGACAAAACTATGCAAAAGAGGACTGTTGAGGGGAGTCAGCAAATGTAAGCTAGATTTGTGCAAGTATTGTGTGCTTGGGAAACATGCACGAGTTAGTTTCAAGGCTGGCCAACATAAGACTCGGGGTATTTTAGACTATGTCCACACTGATGTATGGGGACCCACTCAGGAACCATCCCTAGGAGGATCTAGATATTTTGCTACCTTTGTTGATAACTTTTCTTGCAAGGTCTGGGTATATTTTCTAAAGCATAAGTCAGAAGTCTTTGCCAAGTTCAAGGTTTGGAAGGTAGAGGTAGAGAACCAGACTAGTATAAAAATCAAATATCCCAGGTCAAACAATGGTATGGAGTACAAAGACTCACAATTTCAGAAATTCTGTGAGGAACATGGCATTTAGAGGCACTTTTCAGTGAAAAAGACTCCTTAGAAGAATGGTATTGCAGAGATGATGAATAGAACTCTTACATAGATGGCCATATGTTTGAGACTTAATGTTGGACTTTCCAAAGGATTTTTGGCAGAGGCACTTAGTATGACATGCTATGTCATCAATAGACCACCATATGCTTCATTGGATTGTAAAGTTGTTGAAGAAGTATGGACAGGTAACCCAGTCAATTATAATATGTTACGCAAATTTGGTTGTCTTGCTTATGTACATGTACCTAATGATGAACAACCCAAACTTGATCTCAAGTCCAAGATGTGTATCTTCATTTGATATACCAAAGGTGTGAAGGAGTTGAAGTTCTAGGATCCAGTTTCCAGAAAAAGTAGTGTTGAGCAGAGATGCAATGTTTGATGAAGATTTCATGTTGAAACAATAAATTTTGACAGAGGCACCCATGCCAAATGGAGAGACTTTGGGATCAAATATGATTCTAGTGAGCAATGAAATGGTTCAGGTGAATAAAGGCAAGAAACCACGCACTAGTTCAAGTCAAGAACATGATGATTCTCAAGCGGAGAGTTCAGGTGTGCAGGAGTATTTACTTGGTAGAGATAGGGATAAACGTCCTATGAAACCTCCAGAGAGATATGAGTTTGACGATATGGCTTCAGTTGCTCTCCATATCAATTGAGGAGATCCATGTAGCTTTCAAGAGGCTATAAACATACAAGAGAAAGAACAATGGATGGGTGCCATGATGGAGGAGATGAAGCCTCTAAACAAGAACCAAACTTGGGAGCTTGTCCCATTGCCCCTCGACAAGCTTGCAGTTGGGTGCAAGTGGGTGTACAAGAGAAAGCCAAAAGTATCAGAAAAAGAATGGGAAAAGTTCAAGGCCCATCTTGTAGAAAAAGGATATTCATAGCAGAAGGGTATCGACTAAAATGAGATTTTCTCCCTAGTGGTGAGACACACTTCTATTAGGGTAGTGCTTGTCTTAGTAGCCAGCCAAGATATGCACTTAGAACAGATGGATGTGAAGACTGTCTTTCTACATGGTGAATTAGAGGAGAAAATTTACATGACACAACTAGAAGGGTTTAGTGAAACTAGATAGAGTCACTTGGTTTGCAAGTTGAAGAAGTCTCTATATTGGTTGAAGAAGTCTCCCAGGCAGTGGTACAAGCAGTTTGACACCTATATGTTTAAGCTTAGTAAGCACTCTGACTATGATTGATGTGTTTATGTGAGAAGCCTTGATGATGGTTCTTTTATTTTTCTGCTACTATATGTTAATGATATGTTGATTGTTGCTAATTATTTGAGTGATATCAATGAGCTGAAAGTCATGCTAGGTAAGGAGTTTGACATGAAAGATTTAGAGGCTGCTAGGAAGATTCATGGGATGGAAATTCATAGGGATAAGGTAGCTAGAAAACTATGCTCTCCCAACAAAGCTATGTCGAAAATATCTTAGAGAGATTTGATATGAGCAATGCTAAAGTAGTGAGCACTCCATTGGAAAACCACTTCAAGCTTTCCTTAGACCAGTGTCCAAAGACAGATGAAGAGAAGAAGTACATGTCAAAGGTTCCATATGCTAGTGCATTGGGCTGCTTGATGTATGCTATGGTTTGTACTGGAGCATACTTGGCACAAGCAGTTAGTCAAATATGTAAGTACATGCCGAAATCAGGGAAACAACATTGGGAAGCAGTCTAATGGACTTTCAGATATTTGAAGGGGACTACAGGTATTGATATCATTTGGCAACCTATCAGAGTAAGCCTTCAATTACAGATTATGTTGATTCGGACTATACAAGAGACTTGGATGATAGAAGATCCACAACGGGGCTTGTCTTTACCCTTGTAGGTGGAAAAATTATGTGAAGATCATCAGTTCAGTCTGTTGTTGCTATGTCCATAACTGAAGCAGAGTACATGACAACTGATGAAGCTTCTAAGGGAAGCCATGTGGCTTATGAGGCTGATAAATGAGTTAGGCATTGAGCAAGGTAGAGTTCTACTGTATTGTGACAGTTAGAGTGCCATCTTCTTGGTAAAGAACCAGGTGTATCATGGTAGGATCAAACATAGTGATGTGAGATTTCACAAGATCAAGGAGTTGGTAGCTTGTGGGCCTATACTATTGCAGAAGGTTCACACTTCAGAAAATGCAGCTGATATAATAATCAAGCCGATTACCATGGACAAGTTCAAGCATTGCCTTAGCTTGCTGAACATTCACTGATGCTGGACTACGAAGCACCCCCAATCAATGGCGGAAGATGGAGATTGATGATATTCGCCAAGGTGGATATTATTGTACAATAACTCATATCTCTAGATAACAACAATACAAGTTATGAGTTTGAGCTGATGTAAATGGGTTGGGTTAGAGGGTTATATATTCATGTTATGTAAACCTAATGTAACAAGGAAAAGAATAGTCAAACACAAATCATTATTCTCTAATAATACATAGTGGTAGCCTCTCAACGTTCCCTGGGATGTTGACACAATTGGCCGAACCTCGTTACCAAATATTTTGTGTTATTCTCTTTTCTCTATACTCTTTTATTATTTGATTGCTCGCTTATTCCCAACAAGTTAGGTAACTTCACTCCACTTGATTAAGTGTGTTTGGTAAGACTCTAAAGGGAATTATAATCCTGACATAAGTTATTTGACCAAAAGTAAGTCTCTGGCCATAGACAAAGCATTTGATGCAGAATGAGACTACGAAGGGTTTGGGAAAATTGTGCAAGAGATTTGAACTCAAGTACTTACTCTTTATGTCCCGATTTGTTTGAAGGGTTTTTTAAAAGGACAAGATTTAAAAGCTTAAAAGTGACTTATTCATAAGTGTCAAATTTACATATTTGAAAATATATATTTTACAATCTTATAGTTAATATGACACTCTTAGGTATATTGTATAAGAAAGAGAAAGGTACTAAAGTCAGAGTTGACTTAGAAAAATAGCAACATGATATTTGTTCGTCATTGGATCGGGTTCATAGTCGGATAAGGTCCATAACATCTCGAACTTCAATATGAACGGTCAGATCGAAAAATTAGAAAATGAACATTCACTAAGTGAACACATCTCATTGAGAAAATTTGACAACTAAAAGTTGCGGGTTCTTTATGCTAAATTTTTAAGCGAATTTACTTTTGTAGAGTGAATTTGGGGCATCTGTTGAAAAAATTCCATTGCACTAAGTGAATTTGAGAGAGATAGGTTGGATTTCTGGGTGATCAAATTGGCTAAGCGAACTTATGCGATTTTCTGTAACTACAAATAGGCAAACATGGTTTGTAACCTAACTTTTTTCCTTATATTCATACATTTTCCTTCTCTTAGGCTAGTAGTTTTAGGGAATTTATAATCCATTGGAGAGGGAGGGTGGAAGGTTGAAGGCATTGCAACCTTGTGCAATTCATCTAGGTGTTCTTCCATGTTGAGTCTACATCTTCTCCATTGTGTTGGTTACCATGAAAATGAGTAACTAACTCCTCTCTTAATAATATTAGATGTAGTTATTTACTTTGATGTATCTATTTTCATTCACTTCAATATATTCATGTTTATGCAATGATTTTTATGATTTATTCTTATTCTTAACGATTGTTTTAGCTTAATCATCTAGGACATGATTTTGGATGTTAACTGTATGGTGGGAACCGTATGTTTAAGTCTGAACTAGAATATCTCGTCTAATTTGTATGAATGGATTTAGATTGATTAGTCAAGATAACATCCAAGCTTATTTCAAGCCACTTCGTTAATCATTCACGGAATTGACAGTTAGGGTAATGAATTGTTGGCCTTGTCACTAAGGAGTTAATCATATTAGATAGATATGATGCTGACGAAATTAAAGTATAGATAGAATATGTAAGTCAGATCATCCAAATATTCACACTTGAATAGTGAAGTCTAATCCCAACACTTTTATCGCTATAAACCCCTTTGTTTAGGACCACAATTCTTGTTAGACGACCTTATACTACTCAAATCTATGTAGATACAATAACTCGTTATACATGTTTGCGACAATTCTATATATTTCACTCACTAATTCCTCTCTTAGTAAAATGTCACTGTTGTGAGAGACATGCGTTTAAATATTAAGCATTCTGACAAATTTTTTATTTTAAGCTTTTGTTATTAGTTTTGCGTTGTACATAAATTTGTTTCTTTTTACTCTTTTTTTACTTGTTAATTTGCGTTGATAGTGTTCTTGACTCTTGTTATAGTAAGAAAAAAGAATCAACTAACCAAGTAGAAAGAGCAATAAGGAAGTACCTCTGTTCTTAGTTCATCTTCATCTCCTCCAAGGAATGCAAAGTAGGTCGAAATAGATATAAAATTTATTCAACTCTTGTATGACAACTCTTTTGCAGGACTAGATTTTGATAATCCATATCTCATATGGTTAAGTTCTATGAGCTACGTGAAACAATTGAAATAATGGAAGAAGAATATTAATTAATTATAAGGCTATTTCTATTCTCTTTGATAAAAAAAGATAAGGAGTGACTTTTGAACCAACTATCACAAGTAAAAGTTGGTTGGAACTAATTGGAGGAGAAATTTATGAATCATTTTTTATTCATGAAGGCTAAAATTGCAATATTTGTTTCTCTCATGGAGTAAATGAGATTATATGTGAAATATGAGAGAGATAAAGATCCTTGCAGAGATAATGCCCAACCACGGATACAAATCCATGCCATGTATAGTTTTCTTCCTAATAATTGGAGAAAAATAAGGTACATCCTAAAAAAAATTATGAGCCTATGATGCGAATGAATAGCATATTGTATGTTTATGAAAAACTCATGTATCAAAGATTTTTTTCCTCATAATCTTAATGTAGAATAAAATTTTATAACTGTGTTAGCTTTAGATAGTTTAGTGTTATTCGATGTTAATTAATCATAGGTAAAATGGTGTGACATTATAGTTTGACGTTCGATGTTTTTTTCATTTGAATACATTATCTTCTTTTTTATTTGGGAGGTTAATTAACATATAATAATACTAAACTATTTAAGGATAGCATGCCGCTAAAACTTTAGAAAAGTTGGGGCTTGTTGGGGCACTATCATCATTTATGGGTAATAGTTTGTTGATGAGGAGTAGTAGTTATGAGGATGTCGAAAAGTAGAAATGTCTCTAAGGAGAATTTGGGTGAACATCCCCTTTCCCAAAAAATGTAACACTTCATGCAACAACAAATATGCTCCCAAAAATTTGGTTGAGTATCTGCTTTTAACCAATTACAAACAGTAACACATGAAGTGACACACTATTTATGATAACAAATATGCTCCCATAAAATTTTATGTCTCGTGCTTTGAATGCGAGGGTGAGAGATGGGTGATGTGACCATGATGGTCTTGGTGGTGATG
Source organism: Lupinus angustifolius (assembly GCF_001865875.1). Taxonomy (NCBI): domain Eukaryota; kingdom Viridiplantae; phylum Streptophyta; class Magnoliopsida; order Fabales; family Fabaceae; genus Lupinus; species Lupinus angustifolius. Next base: position 24,904 of record NW_017722852.1, read on the forward strand.
GTCAATTGAGGCCAAGTTATAGTAAGTCCATGATGAGAATCATTCCTAATTGATATCGAAGTAAGACCAATGAATCTTGGTAGATGAACCATTGAGTATATTCAATGATGACTATTCCAAGGTCTTGAAATTATTCTTTGACTCTTGAGAACTTTAAAGTCTAACTTAGAAAGTTAGAGTAGCACTATGTCCGATATTGTAATTAACAACGACCATTCAACATTGTTATTTTGAACGATGTTGTTGAATATTAGGCGGAAGAACATCAACAACGCAAATTAAAGCAAGCGCTGTCAATGTGGGTAACTTTAACAACACATTCTTGAAACAACGTTGTTGAACATCAGTGACATTAATAGTGGCTTGAATCAGTTTTGTTTAACGATGTATGTTATAGGAGTGTTATTAATGTACATCTATTCCAGCAACATTAAATAAGTGCTATTGAAGATGACACAGTAACATCGCTTTCTTAAATATGCGTTGTTACTTGTATATGAGGTTTTAATTGGTTGCACATCTTCCAAGGACGACCATAATGATTATCTACCCATTTGAATCAATAAATTTTGTGGTTCACTCCATGTTCTATGTCATTAGTAAGTGTATGTGTTTCTATAGATTATTTTGTCTCATTCATTGTCTCCTTTTATAATTAGTCATGACACCCAAGGAGAAGAAGGTAGGAGGAAGAAAACACAAAGTAATAAAAAAGAGAACAATACAAGGCAAAAAGAAAAATGGAAGTTTTTTTAAAAGGAATATAAAAAAGACAGACAATAGATCTCAACAACTCGAAGTGTTAAAAGTGCTAAAATTGTATTGTTGGGAATCCTATATCAAAATCATGTCAATGATGTCTTTAACATCTTTTGATTTGGAAAAAAGATCCAGATTTCAAAAGAAAAGTGGTTGTTATACAAGATTTGCATGAGATGAAGAATTAATCTGTAAATCATTTAGTTCATTGTCATCTACCAAATCGTTTAGTTCATTATCAGAATCTTGTCAATGAGATCTTTAATATCTTTTGATTTGGAAAAATGATCTAAATATCAAAAGAAAAGTGACTGTTATACAAGATTTACATGGCATGAAGAATTAATATGCAAATCGTTTAATTCATTGTCATCTACCAAATCATTTAGTTCATTTTCATCTACCAAAACATTTAGTTCGTTGTCATCTATCAAATCATTTAGTTCATTATCATCTACCAAATCATGTAGTTCATTGTCATGTCACGCAACAATTAATATATTTTAACACTTTGAATGAAAAGTGAACAATTATTTTGGATGTTAATTTCTACTTCTGTTATTTATTTGAATGATTGTTAATGTTTAATATTTTTGCAGTTCCATATTAATAAAAAAATAAGCAAATTAACAAAACTTAATAAACACAATAATCAAATTAACAAAACTTATGTTTAATATTTTTGCAGTTCCATATTAATATACACAATAAACAAATTAATGTTATATTTTGGAAAATGCATAATTAGGAAAACATAATAAAAAAATTAACATTGTATTTTTGAAGTTCCATATAATATGTTAATTTAACAACACTTAATTAGGAAAACATACATTATATGAAGACGACCATTTCGAGGAAATGACACACATTGTAGAAAAGGATCTTCAGAATTGTCCTGATATGTTTCAGCAGTTTATAAGTGATGCTGAGAAACCATTATATGATGGTTGTACTAAATTCACAAGATTGACAGTGGTGTCAAGGTTGTATAAGTTAAAATTTGTTAATGGATGGGCTGATAAGAGTTTCACTGACTTGCTTGCACTTCTGAATGATATGTTGCTGGAAGATAATGTGTTCCCTTCTCAAACCTATGATGCAAAACAAATGTTACGCTCCATTGACATGGACTATACTAGGATACATGCTTGTGAAAATGATTGGATCTTATTTTGTTAATGAGTATGTTTTATTAAAGTTGTCTTAAATATCACGATATAAGAAGAAATACTCAATTTCCAAAAAGGTTGTAGGGCATTTCCCATCAAAGAAAGATTCAAGCGTATGTTTAGCAATGCCAAAGATGCAAAGAAGTTTACATGACATGATGAAGAAAGGATTAAACATAGCAAATTTTGACATCATATAGATTCTCCTCAATGGAGAAAATCTGATCATAATTATCCTAGTTATGGTCAAGAGTCAAGAAATCTATGTCTTGCATTGTTAATGGATGGAATTAACCCACATAATGCTCAAAGTTGCTCCCACAATACATGGCTAGTGGTGTTGGTGATATATAACCTACCTCCTTCTCTATGCATGAAGCGCAAATATGTGATGTTATCTATGTTAATTTCTAGACCTAAACAACCAGGAAATGACATAGACATATATTTAGCTCTATTAATTGAAGACTTGAAGCAAATGTGGAAGACATACATAAATGCATATGTTGCGTATAGGGAAGAAAGATTCAACTTGAGGGCTTTGTTGTTCAGCACAATTAGTGATTTCCCTGCATATGATAATCTGTCCAGATATAGTAAAAAAAGACATTTTGCATGTCTTGTATGTGAAGATAATACTCATTCAATGAGGTTAGAACACTATAAGAAGCATGTATTCCTTGGTCATCGTAGATTTTTGCATTAAGATCATCACTATCGACGATGGAGAAAAACATTTGATAGAAATAATGAAGAAAGTCGTGTTCCATTGTCGTTGACAGATGAACAATTATTTCAAAAGCTAAAGGGTTTGAATAATAAATTTGGTAAACCTTTTGAAAAAGAAATTGTTACAAATGGGTGGAAGAAAAGGTCAATCTTCTTTGAATTGCCATATTGGAGTTCATTATATGTAAGACATTTCCTCAATGTAATGCATATTGGAAAAAATGTGCTTAGAGGTCTCCTTGTTACCTTACTCAATATCCATGGTAAGACCAAATATGGCTTGAATGCAAGGTTGGACTTGGTTAGTATGAGAATAAGAAAGAAATTGGGGCCGATAATGAAAGGAGAAAATTGAATTTTGTAAAACGAGGAAGGAAAAAATTGAATTTTGTAAATTTCTTCAGGATGTTAAAGTTCCAGAGGGATACTCTTCCAACATTCGGAGCCTCGTATAAATGAAATACCTCAAATTAAAAGGTCTTAGGTCTCATGTTTGTCATGTACTTATAGAGCATTTCTTGCCTATTGGAATACAATCAATTCTATCTAAAAAAGTTCGAGGAACCATAACTAAGTTATGTTTCTTCTTCAAGGCAATTTATAGCGAAGCGGTTGACCCTGAGAAATTACCTACAGAGCAAAGATAAATTATTTTGACTTTGTGTGAGCTTAAAATATATTTCTCACCTTCTTTTTTTGACATAATGGTTCGTTTGTATTCATCTTGTTCGAGAGACACAACTATATCACTCTTCCTATATGAGATGGATGTAGGCATTTGAGTGTGATATGAAGATGATAGGAAAAATCGCAAGTGCACGATTATATCGTCAAGCACGAGGACAGGAAAACTCCTTTAATTATAATAATTAATCTATCCTTAACTCAAATAGGAATTAAATGTGAATTTAGAATAATTGACAAGAATGATTATGAAGAGTTCCCAGGATAAAGGTTACCGCCTTCACACTCGCAAATCCTTGTTTTGCTCATTTTCATGAACTTTAAGTTGTGAGGGTGAATTGCTCTTTGATATGTGTCATTATCTCTCGAACTCCGAGATGTATACTCAATTGAAGTCGCACCTACTCTTCTGGTACGATTATAAATCAAATCATTTACTTGGATCTTTCTATCCAATCACTTCATAGCAACCAAAGGTGAATTTCAGAAATCCCCGAGAATCCTAATGCTACTCTCGTGAATTAGGATTCTAGTTTGAATAACTGAATGATCAGATAGTTGGGTTCACCTCTCGGTCTTTCCCCAATGTATCTAAGAGGTGTAATTTGTTGGCCAAACAACTCACAAGAATAAAAATCAGTTTAAAGATTCAAATCATAACACTCAATGAAATAGAAGTAAAAACAAGTATTTATTGAATGTAAAAGGGCATAGCCCTAATCCTAGAAACAAAGAGAATTACTCACTCATGATGGAGAAGATAATACAAAATTCTAAATTAGAGAATTGTAATATAAAGTGTAAAGTGTACCATCCTTGATGAGGAACCCTCATTTATCCTAATTACAAAATATTGGGCTAAACCCAACAAAACAAATCAAAAAATAGGAATATAATATAACATCTATGACTTCTTTTGGTCCTTCAATTGGTCTTCGCATAACCTTAACACTGAATTTCATCTTCTTGTACCCAATCTCTACTCTTTTTTGCTTTAATCCATCCAAACTGCACAACATAGCCAAAAACATCTGCTCAACCCGAACAAAGAGAAATAAAAGCTAAAAGCAATCCTAAAGTCCTAATTATGTCTTAAAATACAAGTTAAAAATAATGCAAATGTAGCATGATTTCACACTCATCAAATCCCTTCAAGCTTATCACTTGCTTGTCCTCAAGCAAGTATTATGTCTAACTTTCACAATCATGTTTGAATGATGATGTAGAAACCATGACCCAAAATGACAAGCAATCTCATGTTAGTTTTGAAACAATCCAGACATCAAGACAAGACAATCATAAACAAATTTAATTCAAGCTAAGTCTTTGAGTCATAACAACTGCATGAATTAGGGTCGTTCTTCTCTCATCACTCTCATGTGTTTAAAGGTCATAGTGTTATGCTCAAAAAGTTTCATGAAAGTAAATTACCATAGACTTGATTATACACCAAATCACTACTAATAGTATTTGAATGCATGCAAAAATCAAGAGGTCTTTAAATGGTTGTAATGGGGCCAAGGTGAATGATTTAAGGTGGGATAGTCAAAAAAATGTAATTCAAAAGGCTTACAAATGTTTCCCAAAATACTTAAACCTTTTAGACATCTGTTTGAAGTGTTGAGATTTTCTTAATAAGCCGTACTTTTTCATATGATCTTTTTCAATCAACCTTTCTCCTTACAACATATTTTTTTCCAGTTCCTTCTCTTTTAGTATACTTTGTATTTCTTCTTCTTTTTTTGTTGTTGAGATTTTCTAAAAGAGAAGGGATGAAATTTATTTATTTATTTTCTTCTTCACCTTTTTATGGATTCTTTCATCATACATGACATTTTTTACCTTTCTCATTGCTTCAACCAAACATCATAAATTACTCCAACTCTCATTTGAGTAGTTATGAAAAATCATTAAAGTTCAGGCTCAAAAGTTGGCAACTAATGAGTTTTCAATGTTTATAGCAAGCTGTTGAAGGTCAAAAGAAAAAGTCCCACTTGCCTCTATCATTTTAATGCACACGGATAGACTTCAATCTTGAAACGGTCACAAATCAAGTTCTACAATGTACAATCATAGAAAATTATGCACTCATGAAATAAAAAAAATGGGTTTTATGCAATTGTCAATTCAAATCAGAACCTTTATTATGTTTGGCCCAAGTTTCTCACATTTGGTTCATTCAACAAAAGTTATGGAAAAAGACTTTTATTTAACCAAATTTAATTCATAATATCAAATCTAATGCCTTTCATATTATTATTCTATCAACAATTTTTTCTTCAATGAGGTCAGAGATCAACAATCATCATTCATGCATACCTTTTCATTTAAAGCATATAGACAACACATAGAACAAAGCAAGGGATAGATGATATTTGAAACATATGATAATGCATGATAATAAGAATATTCAACCTAAAAAATTTAAAATCTATGTGGTATACATGACATGAATGAACTATCCAAATGCAAAAATCCCTCAAGCTTAGAAATTTACATTGTCGCCAATGTAAAAATCTAAACAATAAGAGAAAGAAAAATAAAACCTACGGGTTAGGTAGGAAGTGTTTTTAACTCATGTGCCAATTATAAGTGGTTGGTTTCATTGGGTGTAGTGAAAGTACCTACAAAAGAAGATAAAAATGTCCCAAATGGCCCATATGTCCCAGATGGACTAGGTGCAAATATCCTACTTGAATGTGGCAGCTAATAGGCATTATCGTGTTAGCACTTTTCTACATAATTTTTTTAGAGTTTATGATTTTTTTGTGGCCGACACTATATACATCCCCTTACAAAGGCTTTGAACACGGGGAGGCACTAAAGCCGACACTAAAACACTAAAATTAATGAATTAAAAAATGTACCTCCAGCGTGGGTTGTCTCCCACGAAGCGCTCATTTAATATCATTAGCTTGACGGTTGATCCCTGCGCATCACGCAGGATCCCATGAACTCATACTTGATGATGAAGAGAGTGTTTTTACTTCCATTTTAGGTGTTTTCCCTTCATCTCAATTATCGTATTTATGTATGACGCTCAAGCTTTCCTCATGCAGGTTGTAGGTGAGTGTTGAACTTGCATTTATAGATTCACTACCCTCAACCACTTCCTCATAAAAATTTGAAGTGTCACCTCTCAACATGCTTTTCTCAAAGAGATTCTCATATTTCACTTTAGGCACTTCCTTCTTCACTACTTGGTTCAGTATATCAATCCCGCAAAACACGAGTCCTCAAGAGAAGGTTGTTTAATAGATTTAACAATATCAAATTCAACCTTTTCATCCCCTATACTTAAAGAAAGTTTTCCATTTTTAACAACAATTATAGCATAAGAGTTAGCCAAAAATGACCTGCCTAGTATGATTGGAATTTGTACATCTTCTTCCATCTCTAATACTACAAAATCTGTTGGAATGTAAAAATCCCAACTTTGATAGGAACATCCTCGAAGATGCCTATAGGAAATTTAACTGACCTATTCGCTAATTGAAGTGATATAGTAGTGGATTTTAGTTCACCCACGTCCAATTTTTTACATACTGATAAAGGCATGGCGCTCACACTTGCCCCTAAGTCATATAAAGCATGGTCAAAATTAGTGTTACCAATTAAGTATGGGATAAAGAAACTACCAGAATCTTTTAGTTTTGGGGGCAATTTATTTTGAATTAAAGCACTGTACTCCTTAGTTAAAGAAATTGTTTCATAATCCTTTAGTCTTCTCTTTTTAGATATAATATCCTTAAGAAATTTCATCTACGCAGGCATCTGCTTGCAGTGCCTCACTAAAGGCGGTTTGATATAAATTTCTTAAAGATATCTACGAATTTCCCATATTTCTTTTCTAACTTTGCCTTTGCAATTATCTGAGGAAAATGAATTGGTGGTACATATGGTGGTGGAGCTACATACTTAGATACATATTCAGAATTTTGTTCCTCTTCACGGAGTTGTGTCTCAATATATTTCTCTCTCACTTGTATATCATTCTCAATTCATGGAACATCATTGAGTTCCTTCCCACTCCTTAACCGGAAAGCCTTACAATGTTCATTATTTGGATTTTTCTCTAGCAGTCCTGGAAACATCCATATTTGCCTATTAACATTTTTCCATGTATGGTTAGGTTTTCTATCTTAGAATTCAAATCATTTAACATATTCGCAACATTTTTATTAATCATTATTTGATCCTCTTGAAATTTATTACGGTTAGCAAGTACCTTTTCTTGACCTTCTATTATTGTTATAAGAGTGAGATCAATAGGAGAAGATGGTACCTGTGGAAACCGTGTTGAAGGTTTCCTATTACCTTTCTCATCTTGATATTGATGATTTAAAGTGTTGTTGCTACTCCAGGAAAGTTTGGGATTGCTCTGCCTGTATGGTGGGTTGAGTTGTTGTGCACTCCTTTCCTTGTTGTCATCGTAATTGTATGATTCAGGTTGTTCATTGGTCCAAGCTCCATGTATAGGTTCAGTGATTGTTTGCATTCAGACCATTCATGCCCTTTTTTCCACACTCCTCACATGTTGCAGTAGATCCAATATGATTAGCATGATACTTTTCTAGCTTTCCAAACTTTTGAGAATGGTTTTCTAGCATAGAGATTACCTTCTCCATTTGATTGCCTGAATATTATGCACCAGAGTCTCTTCTTAATGGTGTCTCCTCTCATTCGCCCATTGATGATGATTGGAAACTACATACTCTATGATCTTTGAAGCAACACCAATTCCTTTGCACATAAAGGCACCACTTGTTGAAGATTCCAACAATCATTGTGATGGAAAGTCTAGCCCACTATAGAAATTCTGAACTAGCATCCATGGTGGAATGCCATAATGAGGGCAAGATTCAGTCAACTCTATTAATCTTTCCCAAGCTTCAGCAATTGACTCCCCATCCTTTTGACTAAAGTTTTGGATGAGGTGCCAATAGTGCACAGTTTTGGAAGGAGGAAAGTATTTGTTGAGAAAAGTCTCCTCCAAAGTTCGCCATGTTGCTTGAATTTCAGAATTTTGATTTCAGGATGTGAACTACGAGCATTAAGGGCTGCATACACGCACACATCTTTCTCTTGCTTTTTTCTCTTTGCGGTCGTCTTCTTCTACGAAAAGTCATTTATGGCTCTGAGTAGTAATTTGAACTTTACATAAACCAAATGGGCAACCTACAAAGGTACCAAGAAAAATGAAAACGCATAATACACTAAAGTAAAGTAATGAATTAATTGAGAATTAAAGAAATTTTGACACAATCCCCGGCAATGGCGCCAAAAACTTGATAGGGCAAATCGCAAGTGCATGATTATGTCGTCAAGTAATAAAATATTGATCCCACAAGGACTGGAAAACTCCTTTAATTATAACAATTAATTTATCCTTAACTCAAATAGGAATTAAAAGTGAATTAAGAACAATTGAACAATTGACAAGAGTGATTATGAAAATAGTAAAAAGGTTGAAATCTAATTTAGGAAGAGTTCACAGGATAAGGGTTACCGCCTTTACACTCGCAAATCCTTGTTTTGCTCTTTTACATGAACTTTAAGTTGTGACGGTGAATTGCTCTTTGATATGTGTCATCCTCTCTCGAGCTTCGACACGTGTACTCAATTAAAGTCATATCTACTCTCGTGATATAGTTATCAATCAAATCTTTTACTTGGATATTTCTATCCAATCGCTTCATAGCAACCTAAGGTGAATTCCAGAAACCCCCGAGAATTCTAATACTACTCTCGTGAATTAGGATTCTAGTTTGAATAACTGAATGATCAGATAGTTGAGTTCACCTCTAGGTCCTTCCCCAATGTATCTAAGAGGTGTAATTTGTTGGTCAGACAACTCACATGAATACAACTCAGTTTAATGATTCAAAACATAACACTCAATGAAATAGAAGTAAGAGCAAGTATTTATTGAATGTAAAAGGGCATAACACCAATCCTAGAAACAAAGGGAATTACTCACTCATGATAGAGAAGAGAATACCAAATTCTAAATTAGAGAATTGTAATATAAAGTGTAAAGTGTATCATCATTGAGGGAGAATCCTCATTTATCCTAATTACAAAATATTGGGCTAAGCCCAACAAAACAAATCTAAAAAATAGGAATATAATATAACATATACGACTTGTTTTGGCCCTTCAATTGGTCTTCACATAGCCTCAACACTAAATTCCATCTTCTTGCACTCAATCTCTACTATTTTTTGCTTTAATCCATCCAAACTACACAACATAGCCAAAAACACCCGCTCAACTCAAACAAAGAAAAATGAAAGCTAAAAGCAATCATAAAGTCCTAATCATGTCATAAAATGTAAGTTAAATGCAATACAAATGGAGCATAATTTCAAACTCATCCTAAGACATTAAAGGGGTATGTGACGAACTAATCAAAACCTGAGGGTTGTAATGTCGAGCGATATGTTGTTGAAGAAGCTCTTGATTTTTGTACCGGAGACCTTAACGATGGTGATTTTATGGGCATTCCAAGCCTCGGTATGCAAAAAAATCATTTGGTGAATGTATTACTAGGAATGAAATATTGACTATAACAATAACCGAATTGGCGCAAGCGCACTTATATGTTTTAAATAATGCCGACGAGGTTGAGCCATATATTGAAAGACACAAGGAGATGCTAAGGAAGTCTTACCGAAGTAAGAACAAAAATTAGATTTGCAAAGAGCATAATCGGTGTTTCATAAAGTAGCTAAAAAATCACATTGATGAGGAGTTGTATATAAATGCAAATTCAGTTTCTGAATGATTAAAATGGTTAGCCAATGGTCCAAGTATTCATGTCTTATCCTACACTAGTTACCTAATTAATGAGTTGACATTTTATACGAAAAACAAGATGATCAAAGTAAATGCAAAATAATGGTGTGACTCTTGTTGCTCGAACTTTATACATGTCAAGTGCAAAAGATAGAAACCCAATATATTCGAACATGTCAAACTTTGGGGTGATTGAAAAAATATGGGAATTGGATTACACAATGTTTCGGATGCCGATTTGTTATTGTATGTGGATTGATAACAACAATGGCTTCTGAATTGATGAGTTAGGGTTCATGTAGGTGATCTTAATAGTCCAGGATATAAAGATGAGTCGTTTATTCTAGAATCAGAAAATCAACAAGTATTCTATGTTAATGACTCAGTTGATATGAAATTGTTCATTATTCTTTTAACTAACAAAATAATCATCAATAATATTGATGACAAAAAATGTGAAGATATTGACGAAGAGGATCAGTTTTTGGGACACATCGATCGCGTGAGAGCAGACCAACTACAAATGATGATTTATATTCAAGATATGATCATGATGAAGGGCTTTGGGTGAATCAATATCTTCCTCCAAATAAGAATGATCTTACAAGCCAAAAACAATCAAAGAAAAGAAAAAAGAATATGCAAGTAATCTTTGTATAATTATAGCTTAATTTTGATTGTTCGTAATTTGTATAATTTTGTTTGTAATTTGCATAATTTTTTGTTTGTAATTATGTACTTTGTCAAAACATAATTGACATGATATTCATTGTTTGTAGTTTGTATTGTATTGATATTAGTAAAACAAACTTCTGGTCTGTATTAATGTGCTATGTTGCTGAGAATGTTTGTGCTGCTAATAAATGATTATACATGTATTAATTTCTATAAATCAATAACGAATTCTAGGGGAAGTCCTAGAATACGCTATTCTAAAGGATTAATACAATAGCGCTTTTTATAGGCTATGATGTTGTATATGATTAATACAACAGCACTATGTGTGTGTTGCGTTTTTGTATTAAGGTGTTATTTGAGAATATTTATGAATTATACAACAACGCTTTTCTACTAATGCATTGTTATATATATGCAATACAACAACACAAGAAAAAATGTTGTTAATAATGCCTATAAAATGTGTTATTAATGTATGAAATATATGACAATTCTTAGTGTACGATACCCTTTTGTATGTTTGCAATATATAACAGTGCTTTTTGTGTGATGCATTGTGGTAAATAGTCAATACAACAACGTATTAGAAGCATTCTTAATCATGACAATATACTACTATGGTTAAACAGAAAGCGCACGAAAGCGTTGTTATACATTTAAAATACACGATGTTGAACTACAACTTTGGTGTAGTTTATTACTTTTCAAACTGTCTTGAAAGTATGCTAATAATAATTATCCACTATGTCTTTATGATGAAACCTCCCCCCCCNCCCCCCCCTTCACTATATAAAGAGGACTTGTGAGGAAGAGAAGCAATAAGCAAGTGAGAAAGAATAACATAGAGAAAAGTGAGAGAGTTTATATGCATTTAGTGTGAGACTTGTATTCCTAGTGAGATACTATAGAGATTGTATTTCCATCCTTTTTGGGCGAGATCGAGTGTTATCCATTTAGTAAGAGAGTCATATATTGTAATCCTACTTTCTATGGTGGAGATATTTTCTACACTAGGTCCCGTGGTTGTTTCCTTCTCACATTGAGGAGGTTTTTTCACGTTAAAATTCTTGGTGTTATTATTCTACTCTTCTCTATTTTATTTATCCACTTGCCGCTTTTGCAAGTGCCCATTTTGTAACACACAGAGAAGAGAAATTGATTCTGAATTTCCCGACAGTAGTATCAAAGCTTTCAGGTTCATGCGGAGAGCTTAGTTTGTGAAGTCCAAGATGGAAGGAGCTGCTAATGTCTCATTTGATGGAGACATGTTCAAGTTGACAGATGCCAACTATTCATATTGGAAGCTCATGATGGATGACCATTTATACTGCAAGGATACGCATGAGCCTATTTCTTGCAAAGACTTGCCAGAAGGTAAGGGTGACAAAGATTTGGAGCTTTCGAATCAAAAAGTTGTTATAATGATTTGGAAGTACATTGATAGAATTTTATTTGAGCATGTGTCTACATACACAAATTCTTATGAGTTATGGTTGAAACTTGAATCTATGATTCAAAAGAAAACTCCTAGAAATAAAACATCTCTTGTCAGAAGGCTGGTGAAACTCGACTAAAGAGATTGCTAGAGCATGATAGAGCACTTGAATTCATTCAAGGATCTTGTCAATCAATTGACAAAGATAGATATGATGATAGATGATGAGCTGCAAGACTTCTGCTACTGAGTTCGTTCCCTAAAAGCTGTGATATATTGGTGGTCACGCTCAACAAATCAATCTCTGATGGGAAGGTCTCAATGGATGTTGTTTCAAACAGTCTATTGAATGAAGAATCCAGAAAGAAAGAACGGAGTACATCATTCCATTATGAAGCAAATGTTGTGGAAAGACGTGGAAGAAGTGAAAATCATGGGAGGAATGGATCTCATGGAAGAAGCAAAAGGAAATTCAGAGGTCGTTCTCAATCTCGCATGAGGTCATTAATATGCTATTATTGTAGCAATGAAGAGCATGAGATCTGAATGCAGGTTCTTGAAGAGAGACCAAAATGTTGAAAATGTCTATGAAGGTTTAGTTGATCCAAGGAAAAATGGTCATAAGCCTACCACAACCGTCGCCACATATGATGATGTTCTCCTCATTAGAGAAGACAATTACCTAAATGTTACATACGATGATTATGCTTGGATCGTTGATTATCGTGCTTCTTTCCATGTAAGTTCACATGAAGGTTTCTTATCAAACTACAAGAAAGGTGATGATGGTTCTGTGAAAATGGGAAACCACGTTACAAGCAAGATTGCAAGAATTGATGATATTGTGTTGCTAACAGACACATGAGGAAAGCTTGTACCGAAGGAGGTGAGACATGTCTCAGATATGCATCTCAATCTTATCTCAATGGATAAGTTGGATGATGTTGGTTTTGTAAGCCACTTTGGTGTTGGGAAGTGGAAACTAGAAAAAGGCAACCTAGTCATTGCTAAAGGCTCAAAGGAAGGATCTTTGTACATTATGCAAGGAAGAATTTTTTCTGGAGAAGCAAATGTTGCTACTGACTCCAAAGATCTTTGGCATAGGCGATTGGAGCACATGAGCATGACGGCACTTCAGATGTTCGCCAAAGACCACCTTCCAGGTATAAAAGGTCAAATTTTAGATTCATGTACTAATTGTCATTATGGTAAACAACATAGAGTCAATTTTCAGAGAATAGACAATCCCTCATTAAGAGATGAAGTACTTAAATTAGTAAATTCAGATGTTTTTGCACCATCTAAAAGATCTTTTGGAGAAGTCTACTAGTTTGTCACATTCATATATGATCACTCAATAAGAGTATGAGTGTACTTGTTGAAAAGCAAATATCAAGTACTATCAACATTCAAAGAGTTCCATCCACTAGTAGAACGTGAGACTGGGAAGAAGTTGAAGTATCTGAAAGCATACAATGGTGGAGAGTATCATGGTCCATTTGAAGTCTTATTGCAAGGCTTATGAGATTAGACTAGAGAAGACACCACCAAAGACTCCTTAGTTGAATGGAGTAGCTAAGAGGATGAACCACACAATTGAAGAGAAGATTAGATGCATGTTGCAAGATGTCAATCTCCCCAAGTATTTATGGGGTGAAGTAGTGAAGATTGCAGTAGATGTCATAAATAGGACACATTCAAGACCCCTGAATAGAGAAATTCCGGAGGAAGTATGGTATAAGAAGAAGACATCCTTCAACTACTTAAGTGTATTTGGATGCAGAACCATCATTCACATTCCAAAAGATGAAAGAAAGAAGTTAGATGCTAAGATCAAGGAGTGCATTTACCATGGGTCCCCAAAAGATGACTTTGGGTGCAGAATGTGAGATCCAATAAATAAGAAAATTATGAGAAGTAGAGATGTTGTGTTCTTTGAGGACCAAGCGATCAAAGATGTTCAAACGAAAAACCAGTACAAGTCTAAAGTTCGCAATGATTCAGGGGGAGAGATTCCTCAACGTACAGATCCTGATCATCAGATAGATCCAGAACAGATAGACCAACAAGTAGATCCCACTCACACAGAACTTGACCAGATAAATGAAGAGTCGGGTCATGATGAAGTGGTGGTAGACACACAAATGCATCAAAAACCCAAGCCAGTAGAGCATCAAATTCAAGTTGAACTGAGGCACTCCGGAAGTGGCAGAATACCTTCTTCAAAGTATCCTAAAGAAGATTATATCACATTCAAAGATAACAGTGAACGTCAAGACTTCTTAGAAGCTATGCAGGCAACTAATAATGAAGAGTCGAGTAAAGCCATGAAAGATGAGATAAAATCATTACATGAGAATCATACTTATGATCTGGTGGAGTTGGCCAAAGGATGAAAAGTCTTGAAAAACAAATGAGTTTATAGGCTTAAAGTTGAAGAAGAAAGCTCAAGACCATGGTACAAAGCTTAGATTATTGTAAAAGGATGCAATTAGAAGAAATGATTTGATTTTGATGAGATATTCTCACCAGTGGTGAAGTATTCCTCCATAAGAGTAGCATTGGGTCTAGTAGCTAGCCTAGACATAGAAGTTGAACAACTTGATGTCAAAACAACTTTCTTACATGGAGACATCAAAAAAGAAATCTATATGGAGCATTCAGATGGTTATGAAGAACTAGGCAATGAACACTTAGTATGTCATCTGAATAAGAGTTTATATGGTCTGAAGCAAGCCCCGAGACAGTGGTACAAGAAGTTTGAATCCTTCATGACCAAATACAGTTTCAATAAGACAACTAGTGATCATTGTGTATTCATTAAAAGGTATGAAGATGAAAACTTCATTATCCTCCTGTTATATGTTGATGATATGTTAATCGTTGGGCGTGACAAGACCAAGATTGTTGGTTTGGAGAATGCTTTAAGCAAGTCTTTTGCTATGAAAGACTTGTGTCCTGCAAAACAGATTCTTGGAATAAGGATAATCATAGATATTTCCAATAATTTGTTAAGGCTATCACAAGAGAAATACATTAAGAAAGTTATCAAGAGATTCAACATGGATAAGGCAAAGCCTATTAGTGTTCCACTTGTTGGACATTTCAAGTTAACTGCAATGTCCAACTAGTGATGAAGAAAGGAAAAAATAAACAGAATGCCTTATTCCTCTGTGGTAGGAAGCCTAATGTATACCATGATTAGTACAAGACCAGATATTGCTCATGCGGTTGGAGTTGTAAGTTGGTTCTTGTCTAATCCCGGCAAAGAGCATTGGAAAGTAGTAAAGTGGAAATTAAGATATCTAAGGGGAACTACTAAAAGATGTTTATGTTTTGATAATGAAGATCATATGTTAGTATGATACACATATGTTGACATGATTGAAGATATAGATTCCAGAAAATCTACATTAGGCTATCTAACTACCTTTGTAGGGGGAGCTATATTTTGGCCATCCAAGTTACAAAGATGTGCAAAACTATCAACAACTGAAGTAGAATATATTGCAACATCTGAAGTTGGAAAGGAGATAAAATATATGAAAAACATCTTGAATGAATTGGGTCATGTTCAAGATAGATATGTTTTACACTATGACAACCAAAGTGCAATCCACCTAACTAAGAATCATACGTTTCATTCTTGGACAAAGCATATTGATTATCGTTATCATTGTATACGAAATTCTTTGGAGGATGGTGAGTTGCAGCTAGAGAAAATTCATACAGATGACAACTAGTTTGACATGATGACCAAGACAGATTCACTCAAGAAGTTAAGAGATTGTTGTAGAGGTGCAAGAATGGTGATACCCATCAATTAATCTAGGAAGGGGGGTTTGTTGAGAATCCTTCGTAATTGATATGGAAGGAAAACCAATGAATCTTGGTAGATGAATCATTGCGTACATTCAATGATGGTTATTCTAAGGTCTTGAAATTATTCATTGACTCTTAAGAACTTTGAAGTCTAACTTAGAAAGTTGGAGTAGTACTTTTCAAGGTGTCTTAAAAGTATGATAACGATTTAATTCTCCACTATGTCCTTATGATGAAGCCTTCCTTCCCTTCACTATATAAAGGAGACTTGTGAGGAAGAAGAACAACAAGCAAGTGAGAAAGAACAACATAGAGAGAAAACGATAGAGTTTATATTCACTTAGTGTAAGACTTGTATTCCTAGTGAGATAATAGAGAGACTTTGTATTTCCATCCTTTTTGGGTGAGATTAAGTGTTATCCTCTTAGTAAGAGAGAGTCAAATATTGTAATCATACTTTCTATAGTGGATATATTTTCTGGACTAGGTCCCGTGGTTGTTTCCTTCTCACTTTGATGAGGTTTTTCCATGTTAAAATTCATGGTGTTATTCTTCTACTCTTCTCTATTTTCTTTATCCACTTGCTACTTCCGCAAGTACCCATTTTGCATCACACAGTTGGTTCCAATGTAATTGTGATATTATTAGAAATTGAATGGTTGGGTAAATTGATCATTCAGGTTATTTAGGTGTCGTAATTGATGAAACTCTCAATATATGCAAGTGACCAAACCAACTTGATGGGTAAGCGTGGTACTAAGTAGAATTGAATTTAGACTAAGAGAAATTATTACATAGTCTTAGACTAGAATAGTTTTAATCATATCCAAATGTTAATAATATATTAATGAGTTAAAATATTATATTTTATGATATTACTAAGAATATTTCTTTATTTTTTTGGATAGTGAACTAATCTCTTTTGATGTATGTGATTGTCTCTTCTAACAAAAATCACTATCAGGAATTGAATTATTGACATTTTAGTCTTTTTGAAGATATAATGAGATCTTACACCTACATTTTAACTCATGCAATGAACACATACATGATTTATTGTTTTTTCACTACTTTTTAAAAATTGCGGAAAATTTTGATCATCTTATTATTTTCAATGCATAGCAACAACTAAAGTTAAAAGTAATCATGGAGTCTTGATTAACAAATGATTATTTTGTCTTTCAGAATCAGTTAATAACCAATTTATTTGAAAAATTAACTTATGCCTCCAATTTTTGAGACCTATGTCACATTTTACGGTTTTTACCATACAACAAACAATGAGTAAAGAAATAAACTAAAACAAGTAAATAAATAAAAAACACCATACATGGGTACGAATGAAAACCGCCGCAATAGTAGAAAAAAATAACAGAAGAGACAGACACAGTAGTGGATACTTCATGCTAGTCTAGATACTAATATCTTACATGCAAGTTGTTATATTGCAGGACAGAACAATAGCATATTACCATAACAAGTCAGTAGCAATAATAGCAACAACAACACGACAAAATTACATTTTATTATTTTAATCATTTTAGTACATTTTCTTACCGTGGTTGTACTGAAATTGGAGGACCAACTAGCGGGAACAACGGTGTGTTTTACTCGAACAAAATCAACTGCATACTTATTATGATAGCACATAATCCAACTTAAAAAGCTAAAATGATTGCACTTTTTGGGTGTTTTGAGAATTGAGATTATACTTACCTGGTTCCTCATATTGGGTTTTGGTATGTTGTAGCTGGATTTGAATACTTAAAACTTTTTATAAAATAAATATCATATAAAAAGTATGTACTAACGGTGTATGAGATTTATACACCGTTATTACATAATTTATCATTCATAATTACTCTTTAAAATAATATAAATGAGTAAAGATGCTATATTTATTATATATAAATCTTTATACTAATAATATATAAATATTACACTCATACATATCCAATATAATATTATTTTTACTATAGACTTATAGCCTAGATGCAAAATGTAACTAGAGAAAGTATGTATCATATTAATCTCTTTTGGGATGTCATTTCCTTCTTATCTTATCACTTAACAATTGAATATATGAATCTAGCATATCTCCTTGTACCATTATACCAACCCCTCTCCTATTTAATATGGGGTAAGGTAAATAAGTGAGATGTAATTGAATTTAGATATGTACACACAAAATTCAGAGTTCATCTTGTGATCACATGGTCCTACACTTCTCCTTTCTCTATCCCTTTTTCCATTTTCTCTCTCTAAATCCCATCACATAACAAAATAGTATTGTATAACATATCATTACCCTTTCTCTATCCCTCCCATGATGTTCCTTCCACCCATGCAATTCCTCTGACATTCCTCTCAGATCTCTCAAATCCTTCACTTTCTCTCTCTTTCTTCATTCAATTTAATTCATCTATTTTCCTTCCACCCTTTGTTTTCTTTTCTCTTTGGATTCATATTTTTCCACATATTTCATAATGATAATTCCCTTTCCTTGCCCCTCAGTTCTTCTGAGCATGAAATTGGGTATTGGTAGGTACCTATAATTTTTTAGTTTAAACTTCAAAGGAATAAACTTTAAGCAAATAAGTTTCAAAGGGTCTTGCAATTTTCTATCTTTTTCTCCATTGAGTGAGGTATGACCATTAATCCCTTTCACTATATAAATGTTACAGTCTAGGTAGTTGAATTTTGAGTGTATAGGAATAAACTTTAAGCAAATATTTTCCAAAGGGTGTTGCAAAGTTCTATCTTTTTCTATATTGAGATAGATATGATGTGACCAGTGAGTGATTCCTTTCACTATATAAATGTCAAAATTTGAGGTAGATGGATAGGAAAGTGAAGTGTAAGCAAAGTTCATAACCACCTTTCTACTGTGTAATTATTTTCAAGTTACTCTTGGTTATACAGTTCTCTTTATTCTTTCTTGTTTTTCTACCCTTCCTTTTGCTTTCACAATTTGCCAACTCTCTTTGCTTAATGAATGTCATTCATTGCAATGAGCTCTTGATTCTTATGATTGAGCATTAAGTTTCTACTTTATAGTTTCCTTCTACTTTATGCAATGTGCTTTAGGATTTTGTTGTTGGGGGGTTTGTGTTAAACACAGTGTGGTACTTGGTAAAATTGTTGTGAGGTGCTGCTTAGTCTTAATCTGTAAATGGACCGAAGGAGTTGGCTATGGCGCATGAAATCGATTGAGAATAGTCCTGGTGAAACTGAGAGTTCTGGATCATTATCATCTTACTCAGAAAGATTCTTTGATGATCAGGTAGATAGTAATTTTTGGATAATAGACTGTTCTTTAAATTCTATTTGTGCATATTGTCATTGTTTTATTTGATCATATTTGTCTCCTTCCTAATTAACATGGCTAAAATGGCATGACTTCAATATTCAGTATACTAAACTGTGGAATTCTCAACATACAAAGTAACCTTATCAAAAGGTAGTAATGGCATGGAGGGAAAAAAGAGTGGAAAAAATTGTTACTTTCATTGCAAAGGCTTGAATAATAATTATTCTTGTTGGTAATTTGGGATTGCTTTTAGTATCTAGGCAATAAATAAAATGTTATTAATTGCTTGGTATGCAGATTTTACATGGAAGAGTTACTAATCTAAAGCATATAGACCATTAATTCAGTGTTCCTTCCAGTTTGAGATATAAGATTATTCAAATTATTGTAAAATTGGGAAAATGTATGAATCTGATGTTTTTTGCCATGCTGTAAAGGTATATCCCGCCGAGTGTACTCCGTCGCCAGAAGTCACCTCTAAGACTGCACCAGATGAAGATGTTACTGATGTGAAGACTCTGACAGAAAAACTTTCTGCTGCTCTCTTAGACATTAGAACCAAAGAAGAGTTGATAAAGGAGAATGCTAAACTTGCTGAAGAAGCTGTCTCAGGTATTTTTTGTTTGGTCATTTCTATACATGGTAGCACTGGAAGTAATATAATGCTACCCATGATTCTGCATGTTAGTTGGACAGTGATTTGGTCATCATTTTTTAATCATATTAAAATCATTAGTTTTTCATGTTGTGCCGTTGTTAACTTGTTATGCTTCTTTCTTCTTGAAGATTCTATTCATCGTGTCCATCTTTTGTGGCAATAAATTTTCCCTGATTTGGGAGATGACTTTATTTTGCAGCTGTGTCTGAGTCATGCTTTGTTGTTTTTCAATCAGATTATTCTATTTTTTCGAGTGTTTTCATTGTCGCCTTTTGAAGGATGAATGTCTAAAATGATGTCTAAATATGCATGACTGGTGAGTTATACTAAAATGTGCTTAATCTGCTAGTCCATGGTACAGTTCTCTTGCATAGGGAAGTCATGACTATCAAAATTCTGCTCTAGGGGGATTATCGGGAAGTATAAGCAAATTCGTCGAAAGAGATCTATTTTCGTTTCCTTTTTGGGATAAATAAATGAACTAAAGACTTCTATATTGGCTTTTCATTTTATTTAGGCTGGGAGAAGGCTGAAAATGAAGTGTTAACTTTAAAGCAACAACTTGATGCTGCAAAGCAGAAAAACTCAGTTCTTGAAGATCAAGTTGCTCATCTTGATGAGGCACTCGAGGAGTGTATGAAGCAACTGTGGCAAGCTAAAGAAAAGAAAGAGCAAAATATTAATGAATCTGTTGCAAATAACCCTTATGGCTGGGACTCTGAAAAATCTGAGCTCGAGGGGAAAGTTAAGGATCTCGAGGCTCAACTTGAAACAGCTAAAGCATATGCTGCTGCATCAATTCGGTCTGATCTTTACTACAGGCTTGAGGATGTGGAAAAAGAGAATTCAATTCTTAAAAGTGAGCTACAATCTCGACTGGAGGAACTAGAATTCAGGATCATTGAGAGGGATTTGAGTAATCAAGCTGCTGAAGCAGCAAGCAAGCAACATTTGGAGAGTGTAAATAAGGTGGCCAAGCTTGAAGCTGAATGCCGTAAACTAAAAAACATAGCTCGTAAAACATTATCTTCTAATGATCACAAGTCTTTAACCGCTTCTTCAGTTTGTGTAGAATCTTTCACAGATAGCTTGTCAGATAGTGGAGAGAGGCTACAAACATTTGACAGTGATATGCGCAAATTAGGAGGCTGGGATATGAATGAACATGAGCGAAGGCATTCTGATTCGTGGGCTTTAATTACAGAACTTGATCAATTTAAGAATGAAAATTCTAATGGAAAAAAATCAAAAAATCATATGGTTCCTTCAACTGAGATCAATCTGATGGATGATTTCCTTGAAATGGAAAGACTTGCTGCATTGCCAGATACCGAAAATGGAGGCAGTTTTCTTGTGGTAGGGTCAGCATCAGACCAACCTAATGTTGGCCAGGAAAAAATGAAAGCTGAAGCGGAAACTATGGCTCAAAAGAACACGGAATTGGAAAAGAAGCTACATAAAATGGAGGCAGATAAACTTGAGGTGGAGTTGGTTTTAATCAAGTGCCAAGAGCAACTTGAGGCATCGGAGAATCGGATAAAGGAAGCAGAGTTGAAGGTAGAAGAGCTTCAAAGAGAGTTAGCTCTTGCACGCAAGTCTAACCAAGAAGTATATGAAGAACTAAAACCAATTCAAGCAAAGAATGAGATAACCGAGTCAAAATTCATAGCTGCTCAAACTGAGGTAGAAGAATTGACTTTGAAAATTTGTTCATTGGAGGAAGAGATTGAGAAAGAGCGGGCTTTGTCGTCTGAGAACTTGGTCATGTGTCGGAAGTTGGAGGATGAGCTTATGAGAATGAAGGATGAAGCCCAACACCAGCAAGATGCTGAGATACTGTATAGGGAAGGTGTTAATACTAATAGTGAGCAGAAGTTAAAGCAGGTTAGTTTTCTAACACAATAGAAACTCTATAACTTAAACCATCTTTAAGTATTTTATATTGTACAAACAGACTAGCTAAGTGCTGATTGGTTTGTTTTCTATTTTCATTTTCTGTTTATACATTTTCACTTATGATGACAAAAGTGTCACCTTATTTTCATCTTATTTCCTGTATCCAAACTTATGGTAAAAACAAGAGAAGTTTTACCATTTCCTTTACACAGGTTTGTGAACAAGAAATGGTGTGAAAACAAAGTGACATATTTGTAATTATGAGTAAAAACATATCATTTGGAAAGTAAAACAGAAAAACAAAATGCCCCTTAATAACCTTACACTGTTTTCTATGAAGAATATTGTCAAGTGCATCATGGTTAAAGCTAATTTCAGTTGAAACTTTGACATGTGACGCTCCAGATTCCAGAAGCTTTGTTGGAATTGCATTTGACGACTAAATAGATAAAAGCCAGTCAAATGTGCTAAATAATGTCCCATATTAAAATGACAGCCCAGTGTACAAGGCTCCTCCCATTTAGTGGGGTCTGGGAGAGTAGATGTATGTAGCCTTATACTATAACCGAAGAGGTTGTTTCCAGGATTTGAACTTGTGTTCTCATAGTTACTGAGCAACAATCTTACCTGCGTCAAACTCAACCTCTTATTAGTGTCCAACATTAATCATCTTTTATTTTTTTGTATTTTTGATAGGCACACATTAACCATCTTATAGTTGAGTCTTTCCATATAAAGAGCTTGGTATCTTGCAGGAGAAGGAACTTGCATTGGCTGCTACTAGGTTTGCCGAATGCCGAAAAACCATCGAATCTCTTGCACTGCAGTTAAAGTCCCTTGCAACATTGGAAGACTTTACACTTGATTCAGAGAACTCTATGGAATCAACTTGTGAAGTTAAACAAGGTCCTCAAAATGGTGAGCAATTGAAATTACACAATAGTGAGTTAAGTTTGCTCCAAAGAGATTCTGAATCATCACTTTCACTAAACAAATCTATTGCCTATGAGAAAATGCACAGTAGTTTTGGTAGGTTCCATCCTAGAAGCAAGAGTGTAAGCAGAACAAGAAATCACTTATAAGGAACGTGGAGAAAAGATAAGGTTGAGTTTGCAAGTGTGGTTTATAATTATTCATTTGTGTCTATCCAAGTTAGTTATTATTTACATATAAATATAACTGCTTGCAGAAATAAAAGTGTTCAATGCAAATGTATAGTCCTACATAAATTCCAAATAATGTATACTTGCTTGAGTTTCCGTTTACAGTTAAATTATGTTAACTTTTATATCACCAATAATTTTTTATATAAAATTGATTTAGTCAAATCAACCCTCGTATATTAAATTTCATAAAAATTCAATCCTGTTTAGTAATCTATTTATATACATTAAGATTAATGTAAAATATATGAAAACTAAAACTATTTGATTATATATCTATTGATGCCAAAAAAAATTAAATTTAAGACAAATGACCTAGATGATATATAATTATTAATCAACAGATGGATGAGGGCACCTTATATTTTATAAGTAGTTCTTAATGATATAAATTTGACATAATTTTTTTTTAGTATTACCAAAGGTTCTTTTTCACATTTTTGAGTCAGGAACTAATTTTGTTAGGTTCTGTGATTGCTCCTCCAAACAAGTGTCGCTCATAGAAATCGAACTTTCAATCTTGATGATCCAGTGGGGCCTTACACCACTAGACCAACGTTGTATTAGTATAGTTGACATAATTTAAGTTAGTGTAAATTGACTGTTCTTCTTCTTTTAACTGCTGCATTTAAGAATAAGGCAACTGCAATCCCTTAATTTGAAGGGAAAATATTTGTGCTATGGTCTTGAGACAGGGATTTGATTGCAATTAATTAAGGTAGTTTTACACTGTTGTCTGTCATCTCATATCCTAGACCATTTGTTGGCAATTAAACTGAAAACTTGGCTGTCAGGGTACTTCTTTATGGAACAAACCAAGTAGAGAAAGTGATGTTACTTGTTGTGATCTTGATTGAGGGACTAACTAAATTAATGTTTTTGATTAGAAGACTATATGGATTTATAATTTTCAAGGATAAATCAAGTATTAATTTTATGATTGATGGATTAAATTAATGCTACCTACACTCAATAAGGACTAAAGTGACTCTTTCCTAATTTTGTGTTCAACTAATATTTGATGTGACATCTTTGACCACGAGTCCACCAACCCACCCCACTCCTCACTCCTATGGGACCATATTTATATTTTTACAAGTAAATGCTAGTATAATTGTATTTGTTATGGACCAGATTGTATTTCACAATCTCTTTCGCTTCTTTTCTTGTATCATTTATCATAACCATCATATTATCTTAATTATTTTTTACATTGATATTACAAATAATTCTTTTAAATCATGGAAACATATAAATATTGGAGCATATATTTTCTGTCACCTCATCATTTGATTGGTCATAAAAATATTTACTTATTAAATTTTTAAGTTAAATATTTTTTTTAAACTAATTACGCAAATGATAAATAAAGTAACATATTTTTTAGGACAATGTTTCCTATTATATTACAAGTCCTATTTTATCTAATCAATTTTTCTGCTATGTATTGATGCGTTTGATTCAAAATCTCACTGCTCGTGTTGGATTTTCTGCTATGAAGATGATCTTGTACTGCCTCGGGCCTCATGTTGTTTATGCTTAACTTTATTTTTTGAGACTGTGTCGAAAAGTTGATCCAGTCTCTCAAATTTATCGCCCATCGAAATGGTAACCATAGATTAGCAATGTATTGATATGAACGTAATCAGGTTTTGATTACAATTGATAATGTCCAAGTATCCAATGATTTCTCAAGTTATAAGTGTAAGGAGATGAAAAGAAATATTCTTTATTACTCATTTTCATCAACTATTTACAATTAAGATTTAAATACTATGGCTTTTCTAACAATTTCCTAAATTGTTGACAAAACGATACAGACTAAACTATATAAAATAGGACTTATAAATGTCTCTTAAGTGGTGACATGATAAATACTTAATCCAAAACTCAAATAAATTACATGATTAAATTCAAAACATAACATAGTCAAAAAATCTAAAACATAAATACTTTATATGGATGAAATAGGTTAATCTCTAGTACTAGATTATATGAATAAAGATGAATTTTTAATTTCTCCTATTATTTATTTTTTTTAAATTGAACCTAAGTATTTTGCATCACATGTCAACAAATCATTCGGTGTTGGACCTTTATGGTTAGTTTGGGAGTTAAATTTTGGAGGGGAAGGAAGAGAAAGGGAAGTCTTGGGAGCCATAAATATACTTGTGGGATGACTTTCAAACCTTCCATTTCCTCCAAAATTCAACTCTCAAACTAACCCTTAATGTCTTCCATTGAAAACTATGTGTTTCAGGTATCTAGTTCAAAATAAAAAAAGTCTAAGTTTGGGATAATAATATAACTCTGATTAACATGGTCATTATAGTTAGCTTAGAATACTTCTATTTTTAGGAATAAGAATTTAAATATGTTGTATGTATTGGATTTAATTAAAGTTCGTATTTAACATTAATTAAATAATATAGATGAGTTTGATATTTCCTTTATAGATTGATATATGAATCCATCTGCTTGTATTATATTATGTGTTTGTTAAATCTTACCCCTGATACTCTATTCTAATACATCTTCCCTTATCAATAAGAAAAAGTATTGGACCTTTACAAGAGAGACCCAATCTAAAACATAATTATATGAAGCACCCTACCAACTACCACATGACTAAAAGTAAAATAAATGAGTTTACACAGATTTCTACCGAATCTTTTTTATAATAACTAAAACCGAAAAACTATGTATATATACACATATAATATAAATTTTGAGTGTAATATGTATATAATGATAGTGTAAAAAGTTATTCATAATCAACATATCATCTCATATTCATTTTTATTTCTTTTATTTAAGATTTAATGACGATGAAAGTGAATAAGAGATGATAAAGTGACAGTGTAAAAACTCTTATAGTGTTAATGTATATATGTTTTTCTCATAATTTGTTTTTGTTTATATTAGATTATCATGGTAGAGGCTTTCTATTCAAGAACAGAAAGTGTGATTTATTCGATTCTAATTCAAGAGTGTGTTATTGTTTTCAATCTAATATACAAGTATGTATGAACGCTTGTGCTTTCTACACGACCCCAAGATTACGTAAATTAAGTAAAGTAATCAAGCACTAGATACTTCACCTATTTCACATCATTTTAACTTTTATTATTTTAAAAACTCAATACACAATTACATTTTATTTCACAACTATATGCTTATTTATTAATTACCTTTTCCACCATAATATTTTCATTCCATTGGAACAAGAATAAAACATTAGCCAAATATTCGCTCTGTTTGTAGTCATTTTAGTATATAAAATGTATCTGTCAATCGATTTAGTCCTCGTGAAAGACTAAACTGACGGATGAAATACACATGACTAAATCTATTTATGAAATATATTTTTAGGAACTAAAAATTTATGAGTTTAAATCTATGCACTAAATGTAGATTAATATGACTCAGAATCTGTTACATTTATATTTATTAGCCAATAAAGAGATAATATGGTTGTTATGAATATCTCACATACTATGTTAGAGTATTTATGTAACTCATTATACTGCTATTCATGTGATAATTTTTTTTTCTGCATCAGTTTTATTTTTCTTTCTGTATAAATTATGTGTCTTGTTGATGAATAAGATCAAGCATTCTACATAACACATTTCCTCTCTGCACTTTTGTCTGCTACATAACTAACAAATTGGTAACGAAACTATATCTTGAGGGATATGTGAGAATAACGTAAACACAAACCAAAACCAAACACAACCAAAACACTTTTTCTATTACCTTCTATTGCCTAAAATTGTCAAAATGAGTTCAAAAATAGTGTATGCTGCATTTTAACCTACACTGTTTACTAGAAAGAATTATCATATATGGACTGTTAGAATGAAAGTTTTATTGGATACCAATGATCTGTGGGAAGCCATTAAACAATATTATATAATTCCAACTCTTCCACACAATCCAACTGTTGCACAAATTAAAAATGAGAAGGAGATGAAGCAAAGAAAATCCAAAGCAAAAACATGTCTATATGCAGTTGTTTCACCCACCATTTTTAACA
This sequence comes from Lupinus angustifolius, assembly GCF_001865875.1. Taxonomy (NCBI): domain Eukaryota; kingdom Viridiplantae; phylum Streptophyta; class Magnoliopsida; order Fabales; family Fabaceae; genus Lupinus; species Lupinus angustifolius. Next base: position 52,047 of record NW_017722852.1, read on the forward strand.
GAGTAATGACACTGAAAACAGCTTTTGAAATCTACAATTTTTTGAAGCAAGAATATGAGGGAGAGGAAATGGTGAAAGGGATGCAAGTGATGAATTTGATCTAAGAATTTGAAGTTCAAAGGATGAGAGATTCAGAAACAATCAATGAGTACTCTCATAAACTTCTAGCCATTGTCAACAATGTAAGCCTTTATGGTACTGAATTTTCTGATTCTAGAATAGTTCAAAAGATTCTAGTTACATTTTCTAAAAAACATGAAGCTACAATTTCATCTCTAGAAATATCTAAGGATATGGCAAACATCACCTTAGCAGAAGTGTTGAATGCATTACAGGTGCAAGAACAAAGGAGGCTTATGAGGCAAGAAGGATCAGTGAAGAGTGCTTTTCAAACCAAATTACAAAACAACAATGGTCGGAAATACAAAAAAAGTAGACAAAATAATAGGTTCTAGAATCAACAAATACAATAACCAAAGTAGCAATAATGAAGTCTTTCCACCTTGTTCCCACTGCAAAAAAACTAATCATCCACAAAACAAGTGTTGGTGGAGGCATGATGTAAGATGTTATAAGTGTGGCCAGTTAGGGCACATGAAAAATATATGCAAGTTTCAACAACAACAAGGAGAAACTAAGACTGTTGATGATCAACAAGAAGAAGAGCAACTGTTTGTAGTATCATGCTTTGACACTAACAGTTTTGTAGAAAGTTGGCTCATTGATAGTGATTGTACAAACCACATGTTTTATGATTGAGAGCTCTTCAAAGAGTTTGACAAAACTACTATTTCAGAAGTCATAATTGGAAATGCGGCATATATTGCAATAAAAGGCAAATGAACAGTTGAAATTAAAAGTTATACAGGTTTGAAATTAATTCATGATGTCTTATATGTTCCTAAAATTAATCAAAATTTGTTAAGTGTTCCTCAGTTGATGGAGAAAAACTATAAGATTTTTGTTTGAAGAGAAAAAGTGCATGATTAAAGATTCAGAAGGCAGAGAGGTATTCAAAGTTCAAATGAAAGACAAAAGTTTTGTCTTGGATTTGATGAAAGATGAGCAAGTTGCAATACACAAAGAAGACATAGAAACAAAGTCTCCTACACACATTGCCTGCTGATATGAGAAGCAAACAAAACTTCTCTTTCCGCAAAAAAAAAGTATGGAAGGCTACATAGAAGCTGCAACTGATACAAACAAATGTTAGAGGATCTATGAGTACACCATCAGATGATGCAAGATATGAAGAAGTTGCAACTGACCAGAAATTGATTGATGCGATGAAGGAGGAGCTCATGGTGATTAAAAAAATGATACATGTGAGTTGGTAGAGATGCCTAAACTAAGAAGGGTATAGGAGTCAAATGGACTTACATAACCAAGTTTAATCTTGACGGTTCTGAGAATAAGTATATAGCAAAAGCTTGAAGTTTACAACTCTAGAGTCAAGGAAGAGTGTTGATTAATATGGCTGATAGGAATATTTTACCTACTATGTTAGAGCACTTATGTGACTCATTATGCTATTCATCTAGGAACTTAATTTTTATGCATGAGATTTCATTTTCATGTTGTATAAATTATGTATCTTGTTGATAAATAAGATCAAACCTTGTACATAATACATTTCCTCTCTGCACTTTTGTTTGCTACATAACCAACGGTAAAGTTTTTTAAGCTATCAGTATATATAGACCATTGATCTGTATTACTTTTGTTAGAGAGTCAATGATAATTAATATATAAATGGTGGATGATTTACTAACAATATAAAAAAAACTTACCGTGAGTGTATCTATTTAATCTAACATTTATTAAGTAACTATGCTAAAGTGATTTATGATTTTACTATACCAAAATATTTTCACTCTAAAGCATGTTGGAACTGTATTTATAGAGAATAATAGCTAACTTGACCTCAAGCTATTAAGGATTTAAATTCTTTAGTGAGTTGCATACAATGTTGCAACGAAAGAAAGCAAGGAAATCACATTCTTTGCCAAGTCAGCTGAAGGGGGCCCACATGGGAATAATTCTGTTAGCATGGATTCGGGGATTTCAGTGCCAAGGAAAGTAATGAGGAAACACATGATTAGCTCAAGGCTGCAAGACCACGTACACCCATGAGCTAATATTTAAGTAATCATGACAGTAGCTATAGGCATGCAAGATTGTGAGAATTATCTCTTTCTTTCCTATCCTTCATACTCTATCTCCAATGTTGCATCAATGTACTTTTTTTTCCTTCCAGATTATTACTAGAAGTGATTTAATACAAACAATATCAATACTATCTCATTAATTTTTTCCTGCACATTATATTTGGTGCTTTCATCTCTCAATGATAGAAAATACCTGGATGAAAAAGCTCAGCTCCAAAGTCAAGCGCAACGCTGAGGCTATCGAAAAATTGTACGACGATCTCCATGAACAAATGGCATGTTTGGAAATCGCAAACTCCTCTCGTTTTGAACAACTAGAAGCAATACACTTGAACACAAAAAACAATTTTTCTCAGATCACAATAGCGCATGATATGTTACTGAGACAGAGTCCATAACGAACTTCCCACGGTGCTGGTAAGTCAAGCAAACAATCATTTCAGGTGAGAAACATTAAACTCGAATTTCCACGTTTTGATGGCAAAAATGTGTTGGAATGGATATTTCGTGTAAAGTAGTTTTTCGATTATTATGCTACGCCGAATCCAAATCGATTAACTATTGCCTCTGTGCACTTGGAAAATGACGTAGTCTCTGGTTCCAGATGATGCAGCATTCTCACCCATTTCATAACACACGCTTTAGAACTAGATTTTGGACCATCGATTTATGAGTGTCCAAGGGCGAGGTTATTCAAGTTAACTCAAACTAGTACTGCACCTAACTATTATGTGCAATTTACTTCTTTAGCTAATAAAGTTTATGGCTTGAGTAACACTACTTTGATAGAATGTTTCATTAGTGGTTTAAACTCTAAGATCAAAAGAGTGTGATGATTCACATACCCATTTCGATTGTTAAAGTTGCATCCATTGCTAAGGTTTATGAGGAAAAATATTCTTCATCCCATACATCACAAAAAACCTCACCTTCAAATTCTTACAATCACATACAACCCTTCAATTCAAATAAACCAGAACAATACCATAAAACAACACACACCCATCTCCTACCAACCCCCCAACTAGACCTATGAACCCAAACCAAATAAACCCACATATAAAACCAATTTCCCCAGATGAAATGCAATTAAGAAGAGAAAAGGTCTCTGCTATTGGTGCAATGAGCAATTCTCTTTAACCCATAAATGCCCAAACCTTCATATTATGATGTTGCAAGTTAATGAAGTGAAGATGATAATCACCAAGAACGTGACAACATCCAGCCGCATCGGACATCCCATGACTCCGAACTCACCACAAATGACCACCATTTTTCTCTGAATGTAATGAAAGGGACTAGTAGCATGGGAACTTGGTGATTCACAAGCCAAATTGGACATATTAGTGCACAAGTCCTAGTTGATGGAGGAAATTCATAAAATTTTCTACAGCCTTGACTTGCTGAATTTCTCAAACTACAAGTATAGCTAGGACCATGTGTGAAAGTTCTGGTGGATAATGGCCAAACTATGAATGCTGAGGGAGTAGTTCCCAAGTTGACAATCACAATACAAGGCCATGTATTACTAGTCTCATTGGTCTTATTACATGTGGTAGGTGTAGATATTATTTTGGGCCCATCTTCGCTGGAAACACTAGGTCCACACATAAGTGACTATGCAGCTTTAACATTAAAAACAAATTGCCAAGGAAAATTTATAACCCTGCAAGGGTATAAAGATGCATCCCCCAAACTGTCTCAGTTTAATCATTTTAGATGAATGTTGACTATTGATGCCATAACTGAATCTTTTACAATTTAGCTACTTCAATCGCCTATGGAGGAGGATACTTTGACAGAACTACCACAAGAAATAGCTCCTAAGATTGCCCAATTGTTGCACACATACAGTTCAGTATTCCAAATTCCAACTTCAATACCACCTTTTCGAAGCCAGATTCATATTATCCCACTGATGGAAGGCACTGAGCTAGTCAAACTCAAACCGCACAAATATCCACATAGCCAAAATGAGCAAATTGAGAATATGGTACATGACTTTCTAGACGAATGTATTATACAACCTAGTACTAGCCCTTTTTCTTCATCAATCATACTTGTAAAAAGAAGGATGGTAGTTGGCACTTTTGCATTGATTATAGGGCCTTACATGTTGTGACCATAAAGGATAGTTTTCATATGCCAACTGTTAATGAATTATTAGATGAGTTATTTGGTGCAAAGTTCTTTTTCAAAACTTGACTTAAGGTCAGGATATCATCAGATTATGGTGCAACCAAAAGATATGCATAAAACAGCTTTTAGAACACATCATGGCCATTATGAATGGTTAGTCATGCCTTTTGGCTTAACCAACGATCCTACAACTTTCCAGAGTTTGATGAATCAAATTTTTTAGGAGGCTTTGATAAAATACGTTCTTGTTTTCTTTGATAACATACTCATATATAACCCTACTTGTCAGGCCCACTTGACAAATTTAGAAAATGTGCTAAGAGTTATTCAATAACATGTACTATTTGTGAAGTTATCCAAGTGTTCCTTTGGGGTCTTGGAAATCGAATACTTGGGTCATATAGTTTCTGGACAAGGAGTATCTATGGAGAATAGTATGATTCAAGCAATTCTTCATTGGCCAATCCCAAAAAATGTGAAACAATTGCGAGGATTTTTGGGCCTCACAAACTACTATAGACGTTTTATTCAAGCATACGCCAAAATTTCTGCTACCTTAACTGAGTTACTAAAAAAAGATGTCTACTTATGGACTGCTGCCATTGAAACAACATTCCTAAAGCTGAAGGAAGCTATCATGTCAACATCTATTCTTGGATTACCAAACTTCCAACAACCTTTTATCTTGGAAACTGATGCATCAAGCGTGGGGATAGGTGCAATGTTGCATCAAAATGGCCACCCAGATGCTTATTTTTCTAAGAAACTTGCACCACAAACACAAAAGAAGTCAGCTTATTTTCGAGAAATGTTAGCCATAGCTAAAGCAATTGCAAAGTTCAGACACTATCTATTAGGCCATCATTTTGTTATCAAAACCAAGCAGTAGAGTTTTGAGAAGTTTGGTGGATCAAAATTTGCAAAGCCCAGAGCAACATGAATGGCTCCATCGTTTCTTTGGATATGATTTCACAATTGAGTATAAGCTGGGAAAAGACAATTTCGTTGTTGATGCACTCTCGAGAGTACTGTATTTTTCATGGTCATATCTAGCCACTTCAATTGTTACAAAATTGAAAGAAGCATTACAGCTAGATCCCAAATTGCAAGTAGTTATGCAACAACGTCTAGAGCAGCCACTATTATACCCAAATTACTCAGTGAAGGGTGACTTATTATACTGGAGAGATAGAATTGTGGTCCCTAAAGAGGAGGAAATTATCCAACAACTTTTACAAGAATTTCATATCCCACCAATTGGAGGACATTCTAGAGGTGCACAAATTCGTCCAATCTTTGCTATTTGTCAATAGGCTAAAACTCTACACACTAAACCTCTAGGGCTACTGCAACCATTATAGATATACTTACGCAAGTATGGGAGGACATAGCAATGGATTTTATAACAAGGCTCCCTAATTCTTATGGTTTCAATGCCATAATGGTAGTCGTTGATCGTTTGACAAAATATGGTCATTTCATAGCACTCAAAGGTGACTACACTAGCAAGTCTGTGGCCGAGCTATTTATGACATATATTGTTAAGTTGCATGGCATTTCCAAGTCCATCGTGTCTGACAAAGACAGTTTTTACTAGTAATTTCTAGAAGAATTTGTTTCAAATGTAGAATACCACGTTGGCCATGAGTTTTGCCTATCATCCGCAACCAGATGGCCAATCCAAAGTAGTGAATAAGTGTTTGGAAATTTTTCTTTGGTGTTTCACTTTTAACAATCCTAAGAATTGGTACAAGCCTTTGAGCTAGGCAGAATGTGGTTCAACACATCTTTTCATACTAGTATTGGCATGACTCCGTTTAAAGCATTGTATGGGAGAGATCCACCTACCTTGGTTCGATATAATCCTCAAGCCTCATATCCTATTACTTTGCAAGATCAATTGCTCAACAAGGATATCATATTACAATAGTTGAATCATCAATTGGAAAATGCTCAACTCTACATGGAAAATCAAGCTGACAAGAAAAGAACAGACACGTCTTTAGCAGTCGGAGATTTGGTCTTAGTCAAACTTCAACCTTATAAGCAACACTCAGTATCCTTAATAAGAAATCAAAAAATAGGTATACCATTTCCCATTGTGGCCAAAATGGGCAGCATGGCCTATAAATTGCAACTGCCAACTAAAGCACGACTACATCCAGTTTTTCATATTTCTCAACTAAAACCTTTTAAAGGTGTACGTCAAGATCAATACATGTCTTTACCTCTTACAACAACTGATATGGGTCCAATAATTGTACCAATGGCCATTCTATAAACCAGGGCTATCAAGCAAGGCTCACAATTGGTATCACAAGTGCTCGTGTAGTGGGAAAACATTACCCCAACTGAGACTGCATGGGAGAATTTAGATGAGATGTTAGACAATTTCCCAAACATCAACCTTGAGAACAAGGTTGTCATATATGGGGATGGTATTGCAATGAAAGAAAGCAATGAAGGCGTTCTCTGCCAAGTCAGCTAAAGGGGGCCCACATGGGAATAATTTTGTTAGCATGTATCCAGAGATTTCAGTGCCAAGGAAAGGAAAGAGGAAATACATGATTAGCTCAACGATGTAAGACCATGTACACCAATGAGCTAATATTTAAGTAATCATGATAGTAGTTATATGCATGCAAGATTGTTAGAATTATCTCTTTCTTTCCTCTCCCTCATACTCTATCTCCAACATTGCATCAGCATACCTTGTTTTCCTTCTAGATTATTACTAGAAGTGATTTAATACAAACAATTGTAGTATTATCTCGTTACTTTTTCCTGCACATCACGATTCTACACATTACACAAGTATTGATTAAATGTTAAAGAAACTTTCATTGTTATATGATTTTGCCAACTTTCCTTCCACTATAAGATGGCGCCCCTAAGTCAATTACCTTCATTCAGCAATGGTCCAAGAAGCTCTAGTACATCAACAATAAAAAAAATTATGTTTTTTTTTTGTTTTTTGATAGGCAAATGTTAGTATTTTTAGTGGAAGAGAATTGAACCTTCAACCTCCTTATAACTTCACTCCTTAAACCCTCTATGCTAACCAACTAACCACCTTATGACTCCCGAATGAAAAAATAATGTTAATGATATCTTAGTCATATATGAGGATGTTGAAGGTGTATTGTATCTCTAAAGATGTTTTTTCCTCCAAAGATTTTTTATATTCTTTTGCACCATTTGTTTGTAACTATAGTCCTATATGTAATGTACCTTTTGTAGGTGATACCAAAAGCAGATATCTCAAGTAGATGATCTAAAAGATAAACTGAATAACCAAGTACATAAGTCTGCTACATAGGGTAACCCCTAGGATTGAAATTAAGTGTGTAGTATGTGTTTGAATTTGTTTATTTTGTTTCCATAAAAACTTAATTAAGATGTTCCAAAAAAACTAACTGTAAACTTTGCACAATATGAAATTAAATCTAGATATACTAAGTAGAGCTTATAAGAAGAAAAAAAAACATGTATAAGTAAATATTGGAAAATTGAATGTTATATGTCAAATTGTCAACAAATATAAAGCCAAAGAACCTAATAGAAACACCTTTGTCTTCTTGTTGTCATCTTAGCAGATCATAGTAAAACTCTAGCTTTCGATATTCTAACTTGTGCATGGCCTGATATCACAAAAATGCCATATATTTAAAAGGAATATAAGAATTATGATCATTGTAAACTCATAGTTATAGGAACAAAAGTCATATCTTTAAATAATTGATTTCAATTATTCTTATTCAACCGAAAATCTAACCAAATTATCACATGTTAAACCCTTTAAGGCCATAACATATTTGAATTGGAGAGAAGAGTCCAAAAACATATGATAAGATAAGATCAAGGAGGCCTATTATAAAGAATGTATATAAGAGAGGAAAAAGGGGTGTGTGGGTTAAGGGGTAGCAGAATTATGGTAGCAGAATTATTGTTATGCCCCTAAGGCAGTTAGTGTTAGTTAAGGAATATGTCTCTAAATAGAACATTGGGGGGGGGGGGGTTAGTTAGTTGGTTACTGTAGAAGCTGTTTGAGTAATCAGTTGACATGAAATGATCGATAGATCCATTGTAGGCACTCTTCCATTATAATTGATCTTCTTCTCTAATAAAATTCTCTAGAACTCTAGCAGAATCAACTTGATTCTAGTTTAGGGGCATTTCTTTTCAATTATATCTACTTTATTGTTCTTTCTTGATACTAGTGTTATCATTGGTATCAGAGCACCAATTATGGTGCCTAAAGGAAGGGAAATCCACAATTTCTTGCTGCTGAATTATACGTATGGTATCAACTAGAACCATGGCTAGAGACAACGATAGTTTGACCCAGGAACATGAAGAAATACATCAAGAGAGGGATGAGTTGCATATGAGGGTCGAATTGAACGAGGTACGTACCAATAAAACTGAAGAAATACTTGAAGATATAGCCATGACGTTGGGCCTTTCCAAGGAGGATAATTATGTTGGTATGAGTGGAGATAACGGTGAGGAAGCTGAAAGCCCCAAACCAAATTAAAACCAAGACAAATGGCGCAAACTGGAATTCTATGTTTTCTTTGGGGATGATGTGTATGGGTGGATTTAGAAATTGGAGAGGTATTTTGCGATGAGGGATGTTTCTGATGAAGAAAAGTTGCAAGCTACCTTAGTTGCGTTAGAAGGGAAAGCCCTTAGCTGGTTCCAATGGTGGGAACATTGCAATCGATCCCCAACCTAAAGTAGTTTCAAAATAGCATTGGTAAGAAGATTTCATCCCTATATGATACAAAATCCTTTTGAATTGTTATTATCTTTGAAACAAGAGGGTAGTGTAGAGTCATACATTGTGGATTTTGAGAATTATATTGATGCCCTACAAGAGGTTAATCAGGATTTTGTGAAGGGAATTTATCTTAATGGGTTGAAATAGGAAGTAAGGCTATAGGTAAGGGTATATGAGTTTGATACTCTATCTAAGGTCATCCAAAAGGCTCTCCTTATTGAATAAAACAATGTGGTGATTAATAGGAAAAATAGTTCTGGGTATGTGGGATTAGGGACCCCTTTTAAGGGGCCCTCCTACAACAAGGTGGTGTCTTTGGAGCAGTCTTCCACCAACAATAGTAGAAGGGAAGGGTTATCTGTAGGAAGTGTTGTGGGAAGCAGTAGGATTTTGCCAGAAACATACAATTCTAAGGGTATAGGGGCTTACAGGAGACTCACTAGTGTGGAAATGAAGGAGATAATGGAAAATGGCTTATGCTTCATATGTGATGAGCCCTTCACCAGGGATCGCATCTGCAAGAATAAGTATATGAGGATGCTTATCCTTTGGGAGGAAGAAGGCTCTGAAGGGGAGATAGAAGAAGGACTAGAGCAATAAGCTTTCAATTCCCAACAAGTGTCCCTATATTCTATGAATGGGTTAACATCCACTAGATCATGGAAGATAGGAGGGATGCTTCACAAGAGACTAGTGGTGGTGATGATAGATTATCAGTAGGAAGTTGGGAGAAGTTAGGGCTGACTTTGGGAAGATGGTATTGAACATTAATAATAGGGATTCAATAATGACACTAGTATGAGACCCTACTCTGACCATAATAGTTTTTTCATTAGGAGCCTTCATGACGGTTCTAAAGGAGGAGGGAAAGGGTTTGTCGATTCAGTGTAAAAATCAACATCCAGCTCAATCTGTAAATATGGTTCCATCAAAAGTGCAAGAGGTGCTTTAATAATATGAGGGGGTAATTTTGGATCCTTAAGGTCTGTCATCATTTCGGAGGCATGACCATGCCATCCACTAGAAGGAAGGGCCTAAAAATCCTAACATCAGACCCTATAGGTGCCCATATTACTATAAGGCTGAAGTGGAGAGATTGGTTGCTGATGTAACACCGCAAATTTTACAATTTTGAATTATAAGATTTTATTAATATTGTTATTAATTATATTTTCGAAAATGAATTTCTGGGAATTTTAGGTAAAGAATTAGACGAAACTCTAGTTGAGTTTTAGTCTTGTAATTCTATTTCCAAGTTGGTGGTAAATTTTCATGATTTTAAGAGACAGCCGGTTTCGGACCACTCTCAGGGCCGAATCTCACCCGGTAAGGCTCAAAAAGTGGTTTTTGAGTTCTGTAACTCGGAATCGAATTGCAATTACGCCATTGTCTTTGTAATCACATTTCGAGTCAGGATAGACCCTGAGATGGTCCATACCTATTTGCTAAATATTTTTCACTCGGAATGCCGAAATCTGAAATTCTAATCAGATATTGAAATCGGGCGATTTGTAATACCCGATCGAGTATTGGTCGATAATACTCGGGCATGTTTATCGCACGTGTTCGCGAGGTAATNTCATTACACATTGGGATGAGAGATTTGACTTCCATAAAGCAAATCTCCCATCACTTTCACCATATCTCATGAGCTCATCATTAGCCACCCTAGGAGATTTTTTCATCATTGCCTAGAGGAAATCTGATTTCCCTCTCTCCTTAAACCCTCACACTCCACACTTCACTCCCTCACTCTTGCATTTTTCAAAGAAGAGGTAAATCCTCTCTTCATATTTTCTCTCATTTTCATTTGTTTCTTCCATCTTCAATCCTTGATCTCTCAACATTCAACCAATGGATGTTGATGAGATTTAAACATGTTGTTCATGAACATGTCAAGAACATATTCAACCGTTGAAATTTTATAAAACGCCTTCTAACTCATTTTCTCCTCAAAACCGAATATGGTGATGTTCTTGAACTTATGAAAATATTTTGTTGAAACCATGAACAACTTGTGTTCATGGAGTTGTCATGATATTTTACTACATGTATTTTGTTGTTTTAGCCAAAAGGGGATGATGATGAAATCAAAGGAACCTTTAGGAAGTGTTTTGAAAATGAGAATGTATGTATTTCTATTTGTTGTTAGCCTTAAACCATGGCTTGGAACAAGTTGGAAAAATAGGAATCTTTGCTAAAAAGGATGTTAAAGTTTGTGAGTACATGAATGCCTCATGAAACTCTTAAAGGATACTTTGAATAACTTACTTTGAAGTGGTGAGATTATTAAAGAATGTCTTAAATCGGAATATGTAGTTTTACTAAAAACCATACTTTTAAAATGGATAATCGTGAACGGACTTTCGATGAAAAAGGATGGTCAATAACATGTGATGTTGGACCGGATGGATGAAATGGNGGATGTATAATCACGATGGGGAAAAACAGAAATGATTTTAAGTATTTTAGTAACGATTTTAGAAATATCGGAAACTAACGGATTTTTATTGTGGTAGTTACGAAGATTTCGGTGTTCGAACCTTGAAACCAAACCAACCTTAGTTAACAAGTTAAAGCATGCTTCATTAAGGTGAGAGAGAACACATCGTGACATAGTGGTGTCCAAATATGACACCCGGATTTCCTAAACCATCTCAAAGGTTTTGGAGTTAACTTGGATTTTAAGAAATCTAAGATTTTGTATGTTTGAATGTTTTTGAATATATATGATTGTTGATTAAATGTGTCGAATATTGTATATGAATGTTGTTGGGAACTTTTCTGCGTGCATGTGTTTGAGAAACCATGTTTAAATGTATTTCGGTTGTCGAAAAGGGCAAAATTGGTATTCTGTCCAAGTCCCTGTCGCTTGGGCGAGAAACTCTTGCCTGGGCGAGCACAGCCTCGCTTGGGCGAGGACTAGGTGAGGGACTGGGCGAGGGGAAGTTTTAGTTCTGGAACTCCCTCGCCCAGGCGACAAAGTTTCGCTTGGGCGAGTAAGGGCCTCGCTCGAGCGAGAAGAGACCTCGCTTGGGCGATAATACCTTCGCCTGGGCGAGGAAAGCTTCAGTGTATTTGAAATTTAAAGATGAATGGTCGCTTGGGCGACTAGTCCCTGCTTTGGCGAGGGACATGGTGGAAAGATTGAAATAAAATAATGTGATGAACCCGGGTAGGGAGTGTTGTGATATAAAGGTTGTGGAATGAGATCATGGCTTAGATGAGAAGCATGACTCCACAAAGTATGAAAGTATTATTTGTGTTTATGCCTTGTTGGGCAAGTATCTGACTTGAGGTCGTGAACTAGGGGGTACCCTAGTAAGGGTACACGATATCACTGAACAATGATCGACCGACCATAAGAGGCTTGGTCATGTGACCGTCCAAGAGTATTCGGTGATGGGTTGTTGTGATTGAGATGTTACCTTGAGCATGTACAATTGACGTACTATCGGGTCCCACGAGAAGCATTCCTTGTTGGGAGATTGCTTAAGGATGGGCCGATCATGGATTTGATTAATACATTTGCATTTTGATTTTGATTAAGAATGCATTGCATTGTGACCATGAAGTAGTGGAGAGGAAATGACGGGACGACTTAGAGCACCGTGATGTAAGCAGTGACGACACTGATTGGACGGTGATTCGCCAACAATATCTTGAGGGAGAGTCTGGGTGAGACGAGTCCCTTGTATTCCTAGGGAGGTACCCTGTTGGATCGGACAGTTCTCACAGGCCAAACTAGGCACTCTCTGACAACCCCGGGATTGTATTCGAGATCGATGAGAGGGATGCCTAGAGCGTTTGTACGACCTAGGTCCGGGTAGGACTGTTCCTGAGGGAACCGATCGATCTATTTTTTATTCCTTGCGTGGATATGTTATTTCGGGTGGTACAAAACG